>NW_010240801.1:2933-4931 GCF_000690775.1 Eurypyga helias | reverse complement strand
AAGGCCAGGCGGGATGAGGCTTGGAGCAACCTGGGCTATGGAAGGTGTCCCTGCCCATGGCAGGGGGTGGGACTGGATGAGCTTTAAGGTCCCCTCAACCCAAACCATTCCATGATTCCATGATTCTATGAAACCATCACTAAAAAGGGAGGAGGGAGGCTATAGCCAAAAATAAGAGCTCTCTGCACGCTGCTGCACATTTTACAATAAGACTTCAGGTGACAGTACATCATTTTAAGCCATTTTAGCTAACTGAAGAATTATCCAAAGTCATGAATGTCGATACCAAGTACCAGCCAAGTTACTGCGGCTGGCTGTGCCGGCTTAGGGACGTGCCACGTGTATTTTGGCTTCCAGGAGGGTGGGGTGTCACTTCAGACGTTCAAGTGACACTTCCTATTTTGCAGAAGCGAGCGGTCAAAGGCGAAACAACAACACACACCCCTCCCTCAACCCCAACCAACCGAAATGTAGAACCATGGAATGGTTTGGGTGGGAAGGGACCTTAAAGCCTACTCAGTGCCACCCCCTGCCATGGGCAGGGACACCTTCCATAGCCCAGGTTGCTCCAAGCCTCATCCAACCTGGCCTTGGACAGTCCCAGGGATGGGGCATCCACCACTAAAAGGCTATGGAAACGCGCGCTCCCCCGGCCCCGGTGTTCAGCGTTGAGTCCCCGACTGAACCCTGCACGCCTGGACACCCTCACCGTGAGGCCACACACGGGTGGTTTTTGGCAGAGACAGACAGTTTCTGACACGGATTTGCACATCTGCCAACTCTCTGCTCCAATCCTTCCCTGCGACAGCGGCGGTTTAGTCACTTGTCAAGCGTTACTCGCTCCGGGCGAGAACTCTGCGTGCGCTTCCTTCCGCGTATTTCTTTACCAAAACCCACGGTATTTGTCTAAGCAAGAACACCGGTTTCTCAATTAGAGCTTCCATCAGCCAGGACAGCCAGTGTACCTGGTGTTTGGCTTTTCGGAATCTCATCTCCAAGCACTTTCCCAAACCAACAAAGATGCTCGTTAAAAACACCAGACCAAATTACACTCGGAGGGAACATCCCGTGTTCAAGCCTTGGCTGAAAACGAGGGAAGCGGTGCTGCACGGGATGATCTTTGATGTGTACCTGTACCTTCCTAAGGACAACTGTCTGGCACGGAGCCTCGGCTCATCACGGATCCCTCTCCGAAGCCTCCAACATCCCATCCCACGTGCGGGACGACCGCTCCACCCTCGCAAAGCTGCCCACAAACCGAGAACGGGGCTTCTGCCTCCAGTTCGTTCCACACGACAGGCTGAATCCCAGACTGGTTTGGGCGGGAAGGGACCTTAAAGCCCACCCAGTCCCCCTCCCCGCCACGGGCAGGGACACCTTCCATAGCCCAGGGTGCTCCAAGCCTCATCCAGCCTGGCCCTGAAGAACGGCGTGGGGCAAACACAAGCGTTGCCCTGACCGGAACGCCGAGGTCTTATTCCAAACGTCTTGGTCTTACCACCTGCATCCATCCCGTTTAATTTACCTGCTCTGCAGTTCGGCAAAGACCTGCTTCATTTTCTTAATGGAAGCATCCATTTCTTCCTTCACCACAACCCGGTACCGGGCCAGGGAAACGGTGCAGCGCTGGAGATCCTTCACGGATTTGTCAATATTGGAACCTGCCGAGAGACAGAGCGAACTCAAACAGCTGCGTCAATCACATCCCAAAACCCTCCCCAGCGGGGATAAATCTACAGGTGGTTTCCCTCCATTGTTTACACCGCTCGGGCTTACACTTTCCCTTTCACCACAACCCGGTACCGGGCCAGGGAAACGGTGCAGCGCTGGAGATCCTTCACGGATTTGTCAATATTGGAACCTGCCGAGAGACAGAGCGAACTCAAACAGCTGCGTCAATCACATCCCAAAACCCTCCCCAGCGGGGATAAATCTACAGGTGGTTTCCCTCCATTGTTTACACCGCTCGGGCTTACACTTTCCCTTCCACAAAGGCAC
>NW_010240801.1:2255-2919 GCF_000690775.1 Eurypyga helias | reverse complement strand
GGGATGGGTTGAAAGATTTCTCTTCTTGGGAAAAGTCTTCCCAAGGGTTTGGGAATTCCCCCTCGGGGCAGGGATTGTCATGTTCTTAATGACACCAGAGAAATCAAACGCGTCTCCGAGTTGCTTTTGTGCTCGGGAGGGGAGAGGGGTGAGGCGCATTCCCACTCCAAAGAGCAACAGGCCGCGTCACTGATACGACACAACCGTTTGCCCGGGGAAGGGAATTATCTTGGAAGCCCAAATTAAGGCTATTTCCTCAAATCAGGAGCGGAAAGGAGCGGTTGTCGCTGCTGAGGTCAGCCTCAGCTCACCATCAGGGTACGTCAACCTTGCCCACGCGCTCCGGAGCGCGGCTGCCTCCTGCCAAGCTACATTAACCGCTGCTCGGAGCAGCCTTCCGCGCAAGACGGAGGTGAACTCATCTCCCTGCCCTAAGTACAGTAACCACCAGCACAACCGGGGTCTGCGAGGTCCCTCCTGTCCCCGGTTGTTACTGTAAGGACTCGGAAGCACAAGGAAGAAGGGAAAAACGCAGCGGAGGAGGCTGTCGCTCCTTGTAAGGACCGCTCCGAACTTTTGCCCTTTCCACAGATTCGCACAAAAGACGAGAAACAACCCAAAGGCTCCATGGCGGAGCACACGGAATACCACATGTGGCGAGACC
>NW_010240801.1:1842-2179 GCF_000690775.1 Eurypyga helias | reverse complement strand
GAAAGAGGAGGGAGCGGAGCGCAAGTTCCTGGCCGGATAATAAGCAGTATGCTAGCTCGCATTAAAATCAAAGCCCAGAACGCCTCAGCGCTGCGTCCGTCAGCGACACGGGGGAAGAGGTGGCGAGAATTTGGCCAGCAGCAACCCGCCGCGACAGCGGGGAGGAGGGTGGAGACCCTCAGGGCCTTACCCAGCTTCTTGTTGGCGGGTGAAACGGGAACATCTTCCAGGCGCGTGACGGAGAGGGAGGCAGGATGGGTGGCTGTGGATCTGGACAGAGACCTGCTAGCGCTCCTCTGCTCAGGCCGCTTTCTGAGAGACGAAGGGCTCTGGGGAG
>NW_010240801.1:0-1825 GCF_000690775.1 Eurypyga helias | reverse complement strand
CTGCTATTCCATTCGTTAGTTCAGGCACTTCTGTAGGAAAGCACAGTCGTTTAAAGGGGAAGGGGGGGGGGGGAGAGCAGAACACTGACCGTCTCCACCGCAGGAAGCAAAACCCCCCAAAACCCCCCAGAAACCAAGGCGAGCCGCTCTTTTCCCCAAGAGCCATCCAAAGAAAAGGGTAAACAACGCTGACCCAAAATAAGGAGGGACAGCAACAAGCAGGAAGAGGCTCCCCTGCTTTTTTCCCAAACGCTCGGTGCTCGTCTCCGGGGCTACTTTACGGAGACTAACCTGTTCCGTCAGGCGTGGCTGGCGCGGCGGGCTCGCAATCCTCCAGCTCCCTGGCATCAATCGAAAGCGCATCCAAACCTTCGCTGAGCGAGTCCACAGATTCCGTGTCGTGGGCGCAGCCGTTGACATGGAAACCGTTAATTCCCCCCTTCTCCGAGTTTGCCGACTGCTCCTCTTCAGTGGACACCAATTTACCGGGGTCTGGGAGGCCAGGGCTGGATTCGGCTCGCGGCTTGGGTTTGGTTTTCTTCTTCTTGTTCTAAGGATTAGGTATCCACACCACAAAGAGAGGGGGAGAAAAAAAACCATGGTGAGCTTAATTCCTGAAGGGAAAATTAAGCTTATTCCCACTGGCCAAAAGCAGCTGAATTAAATGCTTTTCCAGCCAGCCCGGGTGTTGATCCTATTAAGGGCGGGAGGGATTTATTCAACAATGAGGACAGACAGAGCGGCATCAACGAAGCGCGAATACGTTATCGTGCGCCGACAAGAGCCGTGGCTATCGGATAACGGATGTGGGAGCGATGGGAAACAGCGGGGAGGTTTGTGGCTGACACCCACAGCCCCGGCCGGGTCACTGCTGGGTGCTGGCTGGTGCAGCTGCCGGGGTGCTGGGCTGAAACTTCCCCCCGTAGGGCTATTCAGTCCCATTTTTATTCCTCCTCGGTGCTTTTCACCTATTCAGAGGAATCTTTTTGAATAATTATGATTTTATTCTTGTCCCGCTGGATTGAGATATTATAATATCAAGCCCTGGCACTCGGCAAATCTTTATTTAACCCTTTCTCCGAGGTCTGAGCCAAGACCGAGGCGAAACAGCGGAGAAAGCTGACGTGACAAAGAAATATACATCCACAGAGCTCAGCATTAACGGCAACTGTTCAGCTCCAAAGGTTACGGATGAAAAATGGAACAGCGTGACTATCTCAAGAGTGAATTACAGAGCTCCGTCGGAATAAATGGAGCCAGTAAAGATTTACTTCGGCACAGGGCTGCACGCCTGGATCGGGGGTCCCGCGGAGGGTCAGCGGAGTAAAAGCGGCCGCAAGGATAAAGCGTAGGACCGCCTTCGCCTTCGGCACAACGCGTCGGGCAGACGGCTCAAACGCAAGCGCGGCAGGAAGGCGGCGTCAGCCACGCGTGCCAGAGGTACGGTGGAAATCACTGCCTCCGCCGCGGAATCGCGAGGAATGCCTGCCGATCTTCGCAGTCTAAACCCTCAAAATGAAAAGATAAACGCCTCAGCAAGGGAGATTTTGGGGACGTTACCTTTTTTTTGCCTGTTACGGTCCATTCTTTCAGTACTTCGCTGGCATTGCCTGAAACAAAAAGCAGCAATGAGCAGCGGGTGAGGAATCCACTGGAAGTGCCTCCAGATCTGGAGCTTCCTGTGGCTAAGTTTCAATTCTCTTAGTTGATAAAAGGATGGGTTTGAGTTTTGCTTTGGGAACAGGCTGTGGAAGGGGCCCACTCCCTTACAACAGCAACAAAGATCGCTCTGGCTCTGTTACAGAATCATAGAATGGTTTGCGTT
>NW_010240800.1:0-19268 GCF_000690775.1 Eurypyga helias | reverse complement strand
TGATTCTATGATTCTATGAAAGGAGTTGACTGCAATGTATTGAGAGCAGGAGAGAATGATTAAAGGTAGACTGAGTACGGCCTAAAGACAGATGAGTACAAGTCCTCACTTTTCATTAAAGATATACTAAAAGCCTTTCCAGCCAAAATGAATTGTAGAAAAAGGCTTTTGACAAGCTCATAAAGTCAGGGATTATACCAGAGGACTGGAGAACAGCAAATACAGTCTCTATTTTTAAGAAAGGGAGGGCAGAAGAAAAGCAATTCCATCAACTACATTCATGCTACATTCATGATCATCCCAGGACACTGGACATCTGGAGGTTTCGAGAACAAAGCGTGAGAACGGTGTTATCAAAGACTCAGAGGTAAGCAAATGGGGATTTACCAGGCCAGGAGAAACTAAGGGACACTGTGTCTTCCGCCTCAGAAGCAACAGCTGGTGTTACAGTGGTGGTGCAGCCACTTGGAAGGGTGGTGGAAGGGGTCTGACTTTGCTGCACAAATGCACCATCCAGAGCACCACTGTTTCTGCTCATGCAGAAGGAAGAGAGGATAAAATTTGGCATAGGATTCCCAATTATCTTCTGATATCCTGAAACTAAGAATAACCCAGTATCTTCCCTCAACAACTTCTTTTTCCATGCAAATGACATGCAGGCAATCTTACACGTCTGACCTTCAGTAAAGCACCACAGAAGCAGTTGTACAGAGCTGTGCTGGTTACGGCAGGACTTTAAGGAATGTAGGAAACGAACCAAGTAAGAGATTGCAAAAGTTAAACTTGAAGGAAGTAGTATGATACCAGAGGAATCTTCAGGATCATCTGCAGCATGGATCTTGCTTAATATCTTCTTAACGGCCCTGATATGAAAAACAAGAGTATGGTGATGACATTTTCTGATTACATGAAATTTAAAAGAATTGTGAGGGCAGGGAGGGTCATAATGACCTTGAAGACTGGAGTTTAAGAACTGTCACTAAATTAATAAATATAAATGGAAAAATCAAACATGGAAAAACAAAAACTTTTTTTTTTTTTGGCCAAAAGTTAGGTTTTAAAAAACATGGAAAGTGTAGTAGATTTGGAAATCATTGAGGAAGAGGAAGGTGTGGGTACCGAAGATAACCACAACTTCCACAGAGGTGTCTGTGGTGAAGGATGTGTGAAAAAAAGGGATGTATTTTGGAGAATCAGGGAGGCTGATGCATGCAGGGTGAGATAGAATGTGATCCTTCTCTATGGGTAGAAATCAGGAAAAAAAAAGAGCTGTTTAGGTTAACAGACATTATGAGTCTATGAACAATATTGAGCTATGGATAAACTTGGGTTGGACGCTAGTGGTCTCCTGCTATCAGAAAACTTATGTTGTTGAATTGCCTTCCTGCAGAAACAGCAGGAACAAAAAACCCCTCTAAGTCATTCTAAGATGAAATGAGTTAATTTTATGAAAAGGATTACATGTTATGACTGCCTGAGACAGCAGCAAGAGAGACTGTATAATTGAGAAGGACACTTGGGATTTTTCTCTCCTGTTTCTGTACGACTCAATATTCACTTTGTGAATTAGTCAAACATTTTTATTTTTACTAGCAAACAAGCAGAGAACTACATCATGCCTAAATAATTCTGAGAGTTGTCATAAACAGCCCAAGGCCTTTCCACATAAAATGATGACAAAAAGTTTATCTGACCACCATTCCTCTCCTTTAGGCTACTGAGT
The DNA here is from genome assembly GCF_000690775.1 of Eurypyga helias. Classification (NCBI taxonomy): domain Eukaryota; kingdom Metazoa; phylum Chordata; class Aves; order Eurypygiformes; family Eurypygidae; genus Eurypyga; species Eurypyga helias. The sequence continues at coordinate 17,545 of NW_010240800.1, read as the reverse complement.
AGCTGTGGAATTTGCACCTTTAATACTTAATATACTTACCTCAAATGCAACCCATCTGTGACGTGCAAATTAGCAATTAATTGTAACAGCCTGACATCTCTAAGGCACAGTGCTGAGTCTCCACAGCTGCACAAGTGTGCTCCAAATTGTGGCTCGCAGACCCAGTCTTCGAGTATCCAGACCGGAGAGGTTACTGGAGTTTGGCATGACTCCCTCCTTCCCTGCTTGTATGAGTTTCCCACTCAGTGTAGTGGCTGGGCTTGGGTAGAGAATGCCTGCCGACACACAGCTTAAGGAGCACCTGTGTCTCCTAGTTTAGATTTATATGATGGGAAAGACCACCAGAGCAGTAACCCTGATCTGGAGGGATTGTATGCAATACCTGCATTGCACAACTTCTCTTTGACCTTAGCCAACATTCCTCAGCTGACACTCCTGTAAAATGGGTGTGGAAATTGTCCCAGCTTATAGGATAAGGGCTGGAGAAAGAGCACATCAATGATCACAGGAAAGGGAGCTTTTTAATACAAGAGAGTGAGTACTACATATAGCTGGGCTTTATGTACACAAGTGTCTCAGTAGTAGGCAGAAAGATTTGATTTACCATTAAAGGCCCATTAACTTAATTCTCTATTGAAATATAATGAGAATGCAATGAAGGTATTCTCATTCATTTCTGGCTCCAGAAAAGGTAGCAGGAGTTTGGCTATTCACAGGAATAGGTTAGAGGATTTAACTCTAAATTTAAAGAAGAAAATCTTTTAAAAAACCCAGACTGTTGTAAAGACTAGCTTACCTGTGTAAGGTCACTGAAGTTTAAACTACCCTGGCTTTGCCCAGGTGAATTGCAAGTCTCTATTATCCTTCAGTTCGGCAAGAAACACTTGACCCAAATGTCCTCAGAAAAGGGGTATCCCTCTGACTTTGTATGGGGAAGGTCAAAGCAGGGTGCAAACCTTTAGAAATTCAGCGGTAAGTCCTTGGAAGTTACTTGTCCTTTCCTGTTGGTTTCACGTGTTTATGAGCAGCTGCTGCAGTCGGAGCTCTGGTGGACTGGGAGCTTTGGAAACCTGCGGGGCATCACAGAAAATAGGTTTAGGCAGCTCTGTAGAGAACCTGGAGCTGGGGAGTGAGGGCTGATTGCTTTATTCTGGCATGGCCTCCCTAAGTAAACAGTATTTTTCTTCCCATCTCCTGGTCCTAAATTTGTTCCCCAGGAGTCCCTCTGGATTCTGACTGGTGACAGACAAGCACGTCCGCCCCGAACGTGCTGCCCCCAGGCCACCAACACAGCCCAGAGTCGTTCAGCAAACTCAGCTCTGCTGTTCAGTTGTTTTCCTTTCCTGCAAAGATTGACTCTGAATCTTAATAACTTGCCTGAGACAGAGGAGGATTCTCATTCTTTCTTCCCCAAGTTAATGCCAGCATGCCTGTTAATATGGGATAGGCTCAACTACAAATCAGCTGTTTTTCCAAGCTATAGCAAACTGGAAGATTTCAAAGACATTGCATGCCGGTTTATAGGAGAAAATCCTTTCTGTGCTTACCTCTCAGCATTTAAATCCTTCATCCCTTCCCTAACCCACCCTCCTCTTGTTTTGTAATCTGAGAGAAACAAAAGGCACTGGAAAAGATGTTTCTTTTCACATCTCAGCTCAAGAGAGCACAAGAAGCATTTTTCATTTCTTTTGTAATTTTACTTCAAATGCACAAACATTTTGCAGAGCAAAATGTTCTTCTCCTCCCCATTCCACTGGGGTGAGGAGTGAGTGAGTGACTGTGTGGTGCTTTGTTGTCACCTGGGCCTAAACCACAACAACTATACAGAATTATTCTGAGATTTTAAGTTCCCTTGTGCTGTTTCAGAAGGCAGATATTTCAGATGGGTTCACAGAGCTAAAAATATAGGGGAAAAGAAATGTTCACATGTAAAAAGAAAAATAACACTCTAGTAGTAGAGTGCATACTAATATTAGCAGTAGAGCATGAGTGGTGACTGGGTTGTGCTTCTACAAAAGCTTCCTCACTGGTCATTGCTTCCTTACTACTTAATGATTTCATCCATGGTTACACACAAAATCATTGCTAAAAACACTGGTGTTAACACAAATGCCAGTGGAGTGCTAAATAGCAATGAGATAGGACAGCCAGGTACTTAATGAAAAAATATACATAGCTCTGTGTGTGAAACAACAAGAGAGCTGTTGAAGGAGAGTTGGGAATGTAAGGCTGGCAAGGCTATAACTTGCCATGCTGAGACAGGCTCTGTCCAAGCAGTCTTCTGCATCTTCCAGTCTCTGTTTTTTTGCAACGCAGTGGCACAGCTTCAGAGGGCCACCATCCCTGGTAAGACTGTGGTCAGAAGAAATTACTTACAAATATTTTTTAAAAAAACAAAATAAAGACTGTGGTTTCTCACAAAACTGAATTTAAACCTACTACATTGACTACAACATACAGTATAATTTTGTCAGGACACTGGAACTAGTATTACCAAGAAATTTCCATGTCTGATTTAGTTCTATACCCCTTTTCTGACCAACACTATCCATTTTTTATTGGCCATTTGGGTGGGTTTGAGTAGTTGCCTGTTTCCCCATTCATATTTTTTCAGGAAAGACTCTTGTTTATTTGAAGTGGCTGATGGTGCCCCATACCTTACTCTTAAGGACGTTTGATGGTAGTATGAGCTGATGTGTATGTATAATGCTTTCTGAGATTTTCCTGACATGTGCCACAGAAGCAGAGAGAACACTTTTTAGAAGGCAAAGTGTGGCCACTTGGCCTTAGACCAGAACTCTGCTAGACCTAAATAACTCTTGTGAAGCCTTTTGTCTTTCTCCTGACATCAGCATGCTCTTGTTCTTATCCACATTTTCTGCCAAAATGCTTTCAGGAAATATGAGTGTTTGTATCCTGTGACCCCCTTCAGTTTAGCACAAACTGAATCATGCTATATAGTTCAGCTGAGTAATAAAACATAATCTGATTGGCAGGAGGTATTAGAGCGAGCCACATCATTACAGATCCTCTTTTAACCCAGTTTAACAAGTTGCTTCTGAGAAGTTATTTATTCTAGCTGTCAACATCTTGTTGTTGAGATGACAGCGATCAAATCTCTGTTAGAACCTAATCTTATTCTTCTTATTCCACCTTCAAGTGTCTGAGAGCCTTATATAAGCAATATCACTTTTTGCCAGCAAAATTATTTGTTTGACATTGATCATTTGCTGAAAGATACAACAATGGTGGGGGTTTCTTTAATATCTACAACAATTATTAGCATGAGATAGCGATGGAATAAATAGCAGGCAATAGTAAATCATGGAGTGTTCAAAGTCTGAACTGTTGCTGTGTTGAGCATGCTGATCCATATACAAAATAAGAATGCTTTCGTAATTATGAAAACTCGGTAACGCATTCCAAGGTGCATCGATGTCACAGCAGCAAGTTATTAGTCAGACTGATGTCCTCATAGTGTCCTGGGGAGACCTCACTAGCTAGAAGAGTGCCAGACTCATCTCTGTTATGAAGTTATAAGAGTCCTTCTATTGTCTCCTGATGCTGGGAATTGGGGAGGGAAAAGCTATGTATTATCTGTCAGGCAGACTCCACCTCAAGTTGAACCGTCCTCTGACTTGAGAAACTCTTGTCCCCATATGATGCATTCTATCCTGATTTTATCTTCTCCAGCCCCCCAGTCCTAGACACTGTCGTGTGCAACTTTATCATGACATGCCATTTGTATTGTACTCGATAGTGAAATTATTTGTAAGTATTTGCAGACTACAAGAATTTTTAAAGCATAATTAAAGCTTGAAAAAGATATGGAATTTTCTTGAAAGTAAAGTTTAAATGTTATTTGGAACATGTGAATCATTTTTAATTGTGGGAAGCTTAATATTTTAGGCTTAAGACATTTGAAATAAAGCATACCACCTACTGAGTTCAAAATTATTAATTTAATACATTATCTGCCTTTTGGGCTGTTTCTGGATACTAGCACATCTAATTCCTGCAAAGGGGTCTAAAAGCAAGTTCAGTTTAAAACGTGGGTGCTTAAAGGTAATAGCCCTGATTCTTGTCTGAGATCACTGAGGCATGTTCTTCCAGTGACAACAACTTTGAATTCAATACACAGTATATTTGTGTCAGAAGGGAGGCAGCTGGTGTAGTTGAAGGTATTCACAAAAGTGTGAAAACGTTGCCTATGGTGGGAAGAGAGCCGACCTAATCAGCTCCGCATCTCATTGACTGTTTCAGACAATCAGTATGTTCCAGCAGCCAGAGCAATGGCATGTGCCCGTGGGCAAACGGATGCTGCCCGTACTGAGCCACCATGCGCGATCTGGCCGAGCCTGTCAAGCCTTGCTGACTGGAGCCAGAACCAGCACTGAAAGCATGTTTACTAACAGAAAGTAAAACTCCTCTCTGTTGACTGACACATTTCCTGCAGCGCTGTACCTCCAAGACATGCTCCCCATCACATCACCTCAAGCGTATTCAGCTGTTTGTAGAAAGGAGGCAAATTCATGTTTTTCTTTTCATGCGGCTTCCTTGCTAATTCTGCGAAGTCTGGATCTCCCACATCTGTTCAGTGCAATTTCTGCCTTACTGAAAGATGATGTTATAAACAAAAGAGGAAAAAAAGCAATTATGCCTTTTCTCTCCCCCTCTTCTCATGGACAACCAACAACTTACACAAATTAGTATAATTTTTAAGGTTTTCTTTACCAAACTGAGCATGACAGACACATCTCTTCTGGAAATCCCAATTTGTCAGACTCCCTCTCCACCACAATTGTATTTTTTTTATATGTTGAGCATATCTTGACACCTCTTCATTTCTTATTATGCTGATTCATTGCTTTTATTTTGATATCTCAAATTTTAAAGACTAGCATTGTTGTGTGCAAAAGGAAAATGTGTTATTTTCTGATTCCCTTTGCATGGGTTGGCCTTCTGCAGTGATCTTAATAAAGACTGCATTTTGGATACATGTGAGAAAAACACCATATCAACCCTCTTATCTCCTCCTCATTACAGCAGATAGTCTCATGGGTTTATGTTATTTTTTTTTTCTCTCATTAATGAATATATTTGGCTTCATATTTTGAAGTAGTTACTTTTAAAAGTGAACAGCATCGCCATTCTAACTAAAACATTGTTTTCTATTGTCCTTTGCAATTTCACCGCAGCTTTTATGCAATTAAAAAAATAATGCTCCTACATTGGTTTGTACACAGAACATGAAGGAAGCCTGCCCTTTTTTGCCATATGAATATTTTTGAGAAATATATTGATTTCTCTCATTGTCAGGGCTATGGATGTAAGCTATGTGGTGCTTTCCATGGGGTGTATCTGTTTCTGACCTCCTGCAGAAATTTCTGCATTTCAGACCAAGACAATTCTGTCTAAATGGGTGAAGGAGACATTGAGATGGAAAGTTGGTTGTGAAATGTTGTAACGAAAAATTTACTCTTAAAGCAATTGGACTAATAAAGTCTATTTCCTCTGGATTTGTGTCTTGCATTTGAATTCTGTGGTATTCAGTAACACTCAGACCTAGATATACTGTTTTGCAGAAGGCTGCCCTGAAAGCAAGCTGCCCTCTTTCTCTGACTGCCGTGAGTCGCTGTGCTCCAGAAAATACATGCCCAGAGGAAACCAGAACAACACACTCTTGGGAAAAGACACCCTGGGCCATGGCCCTGCTCTAAGGATGGCTAGTGCATTTAGTGTGGACAAGTCATGGGACAGTCTTTTTGTCGGTGGGTAACATGGCAAGATCTGTGGAACTTAGGTTACAGGTGAGTTACAAGTATGAAAATCTGTTTTGTTTAGTAGGTATAATGGTGGAGTAGCTGGGTATCAGGGCTGCACCTCCGTGCACGTTTCAGACATGAATTCCCTGGGTACTCAGGAACTCTGCAGCCAGTCATTTGCCTTGGTGAGATAACAGACAGGTTTGACAGTGTACTGGTTTGAAATGGGTGCTCAGTGTAGCTCGTCTACAGCAACGTGACTGATTGTGCCAGGAACTCTCCAGCTGGGAATTTCAGGCAGTTCCAGAGATTCTCCTCAGGTAAAAATTTGTATGCTCAAATGTGTTGATTAGCATCCTGGCTGGAAAGTGTCCTAGAGATGCCCAAGCTGTTTCTGCTGTACAACTGATCAACAAGTACATAGATAAGAAACTTGGAAACAGTCAGTAGAAATTGTTCCTGCAGCTACAGAAACGGTCACATAACTCTTTTTTTTTTTTTTTTTGCGTATGTAGTTAAGGTATTTAAAAGTTGTTTTATATGTGGTTAAGATATTCATGTGCTGGACTGGTCATGTAGGACCATGAGCCAACCAGATTAGAATGGAGCAGAGCAGCTCCATGGTCCACATATTTATTTATTTATTTAACAAATATTCTGTCTGCACCTATGCAAAGCTAGAAAGTCAGGATCTCTAACGGACTTTGTGAATCTTGCATCTCTCTTCTGTACTGTCATTTGGCTGTACTACATTGGAAAATATTCTGATCCAACTAGGCTATATGGTAGTGATTCACATATTTTCCTTGCTGGTGGGGGCTAGAAGTCTGAACATCTCCAGGCTGAGGAGGACCTGACTTTCTCCCACCATCTGGCTGAATGCTCTGGTGAACAGGTTCTTTCATAAAAGATGGGTACTTTCTTCTTCTCTGATCATGTTTCCAAACAAAAATAATCCTTAGTAAATTGTGACCCCAGGAAATTAAACTCCCAAATAGAGCTAGACAGAAATAGGTGCCAAGTGTTTAAGCAGAGCAGACCCCCTTCTTGAGTGTGGTGTCATAAATTCCTAGCTGTGTTTAGGGGTCGAGTGTCTCTTATTTAGTGCCATACTTCTAAGCTGAGTTAGTAATTTAGGTTCCCTCTACTACCAATAGGAAGAATTATACAATTCTAGGATGCAATTCATCCTACTTCTAATGGACGTAACCACTCCTCTCCATTGATTATAAAGAACAACTTTGGGTAGCTAGATTGGATGCTAACATTTGCTTTGCAGATATTGAGTCAGGTGAAATTTGCTCGCAGGCTCCAAGACTGTGTCAGGAAGAGCATTGCAAGCAGGTCAGGGGAGGTGATTCTCCTTCTCAGTCCTGGTGAGACCCCTCTGCAGTGCTGTGTCCAGTCCTGGGCTTCCCAGTACCAGAGAGATGTGGATGTACTGCAGAGAGCCCAGTGAAAGGCTACAGCAGTGTTAGAGAGCTTGGAGCATCTGACACGTGAGGAGAGACTGAGAGAGCTGGGACCATTCAGCCTGGAGGAGAGAAGAGTCTGGGGGCAAATATTATCAAAGTGTATAAATACGTGAGGGGAAGAAGTTAAGACTGAGTCCTCTCAGTGGCACTCAGTGAAAGGACAAGGGGAAATGAGTACAAATGGAAATACAAAAAATTTTGCTTAAACATAGGAAGTTTGGGTTTTGTTTTTGTTTGTTTTGTTTTTAATTCTCTGGGTGGTCAGCACTGGCACAGGCTGCCCAGAGAGACTGTGGCACCTCCAACCTGACTAGACATGGCCCTGAGGAACCTACTTTATATATGGGTACAAATTGAAACCAGGGAGGTTTAGATCAGATATCAGGAAGAAATTCTTCACAGAGAGGGTGGTGAGGCACTGGAACAGGTTGCCCAGAGATGTTGTGGATGCCCCATCCCTGGCTGTCTTCAAGGCCAGGCTGGATGTGGCTTTGAGCAACCTGGTCTAGTGCAAGGTGTCCCTGCCCATGGCAGGGGGGTTGGAACTAGATGATCTTTAAGGTCCCTTCCAACCCTAACCATTCTATGATTCTATGATTCTATACTCTGATTGAGCAGAGGAGGAGGTTGGACTAGATGGTCTCCAGAGCAGCCTTCCCACCCTTCTGTGATTCTGTGAAAATTATTCAAATTCATGCCATCTACATTTAGTCTAGTAAACTTTTTTATATCTTCTTTTGTTTCTTTTTATAGCTTTTTCTTAATCTTAAGGAATGTGCCATATCTCTAGCATAACATTTCAAGAAATCGTTCTCATTTAATTATCTTAAACTGTCCTTCCCATAAAAATTCTTATAAATAACAAACCTGAAAAATTGTCTAATATTTAAGAACTTTGCCTCATGTCAGAAAAACTGTCTAAAAGGAGCTTGGACTTTTGTTTGCAAATCTCAATATATCTAAATGTGAGTGTCTTGTATCTGAATAATTGCACTCTACAAGTTAATCTTGGTCTTTGTACAGGGCTTTATCTTGAAACCCTTGCTCAAGTGATAGAAATTTCCTCTAACTGAAGATTAAAAAGAAAGAACTTTGAAGACATATTACTACATTGTGTAAATGTGAAATATTTTCTGTACATGTTTTTGGAGCATGGATTTCATACTCTGACCTAATTCTTGCCAAGTACACCATGAACTTATTGAAAATGGAAAGTTTCTCTTTTGATCTCTGACTGCCTGTTTAGGACATAAAGCTTGTTTTCAGTAATAAAAAGAAAATGTTCCGTAGGAGAAAATTATTTTTTGTTTTGTTTTCATGTGTCAAGTCAAACCTGTAGAATATCCTTGCAAAAAGGTTAAAAGCTAAATTAAAATAAGATTTCCCAAAACTCTCAAAACAGCATCTTTGTAATATTTTACTAGGCAGAATATGAATAAGCAATATTCCTAGTACTACGAAAATATGGCATAGAGTTTCTGTCTTTGAACCACAGCAAAGTATTTGGCTAAAATTCCAGTGAAGTAAATAATGCATCAATAACGTTTGCAATGCTTCCTTAGGTTACTTACACAAAACAAACAAGAGGTTTACTTAACGTAGGCATAACTATTCCCCCTATTAGTTTTGATCAATTGCTTTGTGGTCATGTTCATTAGACAGCCTAATCTGAACCACAATTAGATTTTATCCTTTGTAAAAGACAAAGCAGAATCCCAAGCCATTAATTAAAGGGTCTGACTACAGTTGGTTACAAGATGGATGTTGCGTACCCTTTACTGATGATTCAACTCAGCAAAACAGAGCACTTTAGTTTTAAGTGGCAAATACTCTAGCAGTAATTGAATGCAAACTTTCGCTCTGGTGCAGCTGGAGAAAAGGAAATCATTTCACGTGTGGCTTCTTGAAGACATGAAAACCTAATGAGAACCATGTGAATAAGCTAGATTTACATAGAGCAAACTGTAAGTATGATGAAAACGTTTGAAATAGGGGAGGCTGATTAATATACATGCCTTATCTGCACCACTTATCTGCTGTATTCTTTCTCTCAGACACTGAAAAACATTTAATACTTAGTCTTCAGACCCACTGTATCTAATGCTGCAGTATCCCAGTAGCAAAAACCAATTTGTGGTACCTGAGAAATCAGAAAGAACATTACTTTCTTACTACAACTGAAAACTACAGGTCAGTTAGAACATTAATGTGTGTTTCCAGAAAGAAGCTCTGTCTCTGCAAATGTAAGAAAACTGCCTCCAGGTAAATAAATCCAATCTATTAGTTACTACATGATTCATTACTTCTGCAAATGCTCCCTGACTGAGCTCATGGATGTTCCCTAGCCCTTGCTTTGTAGTAGGCTGTTCCCTCATGCTATCCAAAGTGTAGGATTCACATTCCACTTCCAGATATGAATAAGTCTGTATTCTCTGCCCCTCTCCTCCCCAAATCACAAGAAGTCTTAAAAGAGTTGCTGATCTTTAAGACCAGATATTTGACCAGACAATAAGCTGCACTCAACCTTGCACAATACCGTATGATAACAAGTGCTGCAGGTTTAGATTTCTGCTTCTCCAAAAATTTCCTGTATGACCATGGAAAATATCAAAGGGAACTTAAGTAGCTGATATTGAAGGCAGATAAACCATGGAAGCTTTGATGTATGGGACTCAGGCTTCTGTGCATAAAATGGCAGTATTTCTCAAACTCCCAGGCTTTCAGCTCCAGAGGTAACTGCAGGGAAGCACAGAATGTGAGCTGGAAAGTAAAGGTGCAATTTGGATGTGGTCACTAAAATTTTAAAAATAATAACCATGTGGGTAAAGGGATTTGTTTTAACTAGAAGGAAAAAAAATCAGTTTTTTTTTAAAATGCAGGACTTTCTGAGGCTTTTATCTGGTGTCTATTTGGGTGTCTTTCCTTTTCCATAAGTTTGGAACAATAAGACTATTACCTAAAATCTTTAAAAGAAGAACAAAAAGCTGCTTATTGCCAGTGGAGGAAAAACATATTGCAGACCTTGGCAATAAGGGCCTCCAGATCTACCCATCATCTCAGTGTGTAGCCAGAGTTGCTAACTCAGCTATAAGAGAGCCAAAGCACACAGAGATTTTAATTAGCTCATTGTCCATTATTAATAGGAAACCCACAGAAAATAAAAAATCCAAATTGCAGATAAACACAAAAACCTATTTTTAGTCTGTGAGATATATGGGAAGAAGGGACATTGCAGCCACAGGAGGTTATCTCCCATTTCTCTGAAGTTTGCCTCCTAAGTCTACCTACACAGCTGTCGGCTAAGGTATTAGCTGCCAGCAACACGCTCTGGCACTACCACATCGTGCCCTTGGACTAGGCTGAGGGGACAGCAAAGAAAAGTCTTGCAGTTAGCTTGAGGAAGGTTTGACTGGACTACGTGTCCTGTAGGATGAGACTGAAAATGAAACGAGCTGGATTCTCCCACGAAGCAAGCAGAGCAAAAAAGTCAGAGGGCAGTATGGGACCACCATCAAGAAAAGCAATAAAACTAAATACAAAACTGAAAGATCATAACAAGGACAGGCTTTTTTTCAGGGCAACATTACTAGCACAGGAAGTCAAAGTTTAATAAGTAGTATTTTTTCTTCTTGTAATGATTTTCATATAGATATTCACAGCCCATTAAAAAGCTTAGATATCAAACCTCTGGATCAGATCTTCCTGATAGTGAGCAAAACCCTGAGCTGTAAGCACTGAGGCAAACCATCATCTTCACTACGTTGCTTTTTCTAGGTGTTTTCAGCAGACAACTTGCAGAGGAGACTATGCCCAGATTTGTATGCAATACATCATTAAAACTAGGAAGTTCACCCATGAATAGGAGGAAAAATGCTTCTATTCTTTTTGGCTGTGGGGACTCTGCAGAGTTTGCAACAGAGTAAGGATTTAAAGGAGTTAAGGAGATAAACAGCTTTTCTGCTGAAAAAATGATTAAATCAAGAAATGGAAAAAAATCTGTATTTTAGCTTAGAAAAAGAAAAAAATCCATTTACCCAAAAGCACAAAACTTCCAATGTTAATATTCTGAGATGACTTCTATACAGACATTTAAATTACTTAAAACACAGAAGTCAGAATCAAAAAGAAATGTTTGAAACCATAGACATGACAATTTTACCCAGATCATTGCTTCATGAAAAGTCTCAATAATTGATTTCTGATATTTGTATGGCTTCAATTCCCAACATTTCTGAATTTTTGTAGGATAAAAGATGCATCTTTATTCATTAAGCTTTTTTGAATAGAATAATGAAGACAGTTATAGGGGTGCTTTGCCTGTGATTGAATATATTCCCTACAGGAATTGTGTCCTACCTTAAAAGTAAGAAAATTAAGTATTTGGTGGAATATTGGAATATTTATTGAATTCAATGAGCCTTTCCCCATTGATTTTAGTGGGTAATATATCATGCACAACATGAAGGGCTTCACTTTTCAGAAATAAACACATGCATAGGCAAGCAACTTCAAACTTGTCCACTGATTATGTGTACAGATTTACCCTCCAGTCTTGCAGATTTTTACACATATTGGAAGATGATATGCATATATGTATGCCTATCACGCACATATATGGAGAGGAACATAAAATATTTATATATTTTGGACTGCATCTTCACACCAAGAATGCCTTTCTACCCTCAGAAGAACACCAAAACAACCCACAGATTGGTAGCAGCCTAGAATTGTTTGGGGGTTTTGATATATTGCTGCCTACCTGCTCATTAGACAACCTCCCTCTTCCTAATTTATCACTTTAACATCAGATTTAGCACAAAGAACCAGCCTGCAAAAGGTAAAAAAAATAAAAATGATACTGACCAGTTCACATTAGTGTGAGTGTTAGCAACACCAAGGTGTTTCTATTTATCACCATTTGCTTTGATGGGGCACCATTCATTTCATTTACCTTTTGATTCCTTTCAATTATTTCTTCTTGGGAAGAAGTACAATCAGCATTATTTAGTCAGGACTGTGTTTGCCCAACAGGTTTTGTAAAGTCCATTAAAGGAAAACAGTTGGTAGATATTTGTGCATTGTTTTGTTTTTTTTTTTTCCCCAGTATCTGCCTACCTTGTAATTCATTTTTTTTAATTGTTACAGGAGCCAACAAAGATTTATGCACTTAAGCTCAAAAAGGATGTAGCAAAATCATATGAATATTTTCTTTCTGATTTTAGGGTAAGACACTTCTGCCTGGAGTAAGTGCCAATTTGAAAATCTTCTACCAAGGAATAGTGCTGTGTACTTGACTGTTTGGCCTGGGGTTTTGCGGGGTTGGGGATTGTGTTGTTTGGGGATGGAGGGGTTTTGTTTGGTTGGTTGGGTTGGGTTTTTTGTGAAATTTGGAATCACTGGAAATCCTCATCAAAGATGTGGGACGCACAATTATAAACATGACATAGAAATGACAAAATTAGCTCAAGTGTGGCACAGCCTGCTTAGGTGCACTGAGTCACTGCAGGCAATAAGTCTGTCAACATCTCACACCTCTCCTCCCCCTGCTGTCATGTTTCCAAAGACTGAGATAGATGCATATATCCAAAGGACAACCTAGCTGTGTGTACCTAAGTTCAGGGAGGGCTCTTAGACTGTAAAACCTAGAGCAGTTATCTCAGGGTTTCTGCATTACTACCTGCCAACCAGCCAGACATGTTGGGCATCATGAATTTAATCCTAGAGTGCTTAACCTCCCACTTCCTCTGGGAGTCACATTGCTGGATCCCGACTTCTTAGGAAGTAACAAGCATCTATTGTACCAGCACCTGTACCTCAGCCCCTTTGTGAATTTGTGCCTTACTCTTTAAGTATCAGAGGATGCAACACTGAAAAAATACAGAAATGATGCCCAGGAGGATGAGGTAACAGTCAAATGTCACGTGTAAATTTACTAGGGTGAGTTGGTACATTGCTAATAAGTTTCAGTGACAGATTCCTCTGCTGTTTATGGTTTCTCATGTGACTCTGGCTTCTCATACCCCAGTGCTGGGCACCTAGAGGCTTAAGAAAGTTGAAAAGGAGGAGATCTGCCCCAAGAGCTGATACTGACACCAAGGAAACAGTAAGTTTGAGGGTCGAGAACAAATTCCAGTAAAGCAACAGGAATATTACACATCTCTCAGTACCTGAGTTATTACACTTGGAGGAAGAGTACTCTCACTTCTGTTATGAGCCTTATAACCTTTCTTCTCTAAAATTTTTCATTTGGCCCTCCTCTATAGGAGACAGACAGGGTCTCTCCGGGTGCCATTTTCAGGTTGCCTGTTGATCACTGGGTAATCCCGGCAGTTAAAGACCTGCTGTGCTTCGGTTAGCCGCAGCTAAAAACGGTGACAGGGATGCTGACAGGCTTAGCAGGGGGCTTTGAGAACTGTGGGCACTGTGTTTAACACTACTCAGTGAGACACACACCACCCCTTCAGCTTCACAAACCTTTGACTTTCTCTGGGTAGCAAGGAGAGATGGGGAAAAAATCATATTTACCAGTAAGAAATAAAAGCAATTTTCAACAGCTTTTTAAAGGAAGAATTGCACAAAGGTATTCCTAAAGAAGTCTGTAACTATTCCTGCCCCATCACCACAACAGCCACACAGGCCCACCAACCATTTCTGTGCCACTAAACTCTCTGGCAGCTAAGCCTGATTTTATTTGACTCCAGGACTCCTGTCTGTGACAGAACACCATCCAAACTCACGGAAACGAGTATAGCTTGCATCCTCTTAGCTTCTTTAGTTATGTAGGAAAGTGACCTGAGTAGAGGTCAGGAATATATCTGCCTCTGTGTTTCCTTCATTTGTGAAACAGGGACTCAGAGGGGCACAGCAGGACAGCCAGGCCTCCATCTGTTGTACAGAGCTATGGCTTTTTTCTGCAAGGGATACAAGAAATAACCAACATTTCATTAGAAAACAATAATTTGACCTTCACTTTAAAATATGATTTAGCCTGCCTAAGAAGCTGTATCTTCCTGTCCTCAGCCTTACCAGCCAGTTGTACTGGGGAGAGAAAATAGTCAAAGGAGTATCCAGAGCCTGACATCACATCCCTGTGCTGCCACAAACATCTTGAGGGATTGTGTAGAAGCCACGGGCTCTGTGTTTTATTTCCATCTCTTAAATGGTGCTTCCTTAAGCTATAGGAGTGATGTGAGAACCAAAGCTACTGCAGTGTTCTGTACCTTGCAGTGCGTGGAAGATGGGGACAATAGGATGCAGACGTACATTATTCAGCAACAAGTTCCCCTTTGAATATCGATGTGAAGGTTTGGGAAAGGCAGATGCAGGTGCTTTTAGTGATACACAGATATTCAATGTTTTTTACAGAAGTGTCTAATCATTTCATAGGCAAACTTAAGTGTCTCCATCTTATATGCTTCCCAGTCCTTGAAAATCCTGTGAAATCCTGTAAGGTTTTTCAGAAGTTTGGGATAAACAGCTTCCTTCCTAGTGACATACCAGCTCTGTCACAGTTCTATCCTTATGCTACCCCAGACAGTCTCTGAGATGCTACTCGGCTCACCACCAGGTCAACTTTCCTGCCTCAAAGCTTCGGTGTAACGTTTCCAAGGCAAAACAAAATTACCCAACTGTTTGGTCAGAACTCCCATGCTCATGCCAGTGGGGGAGAAAGATAAGGACAGGGGGAAGGAAGAGGCAGATGGGTATGGAGAAAAGATGTAGGGACTTCTGTTGATTACATCTGTTAGACTTTCTCAGGTACCTGGCTAGGCTGGTGGTACAAACCATGATTGTTTTAGACAAACCAAATCCATACATTGAGATCCAGGTTTGTGAAAGGGCACAGTCTGCTAGATATTCCCCATCAAAAGTAGTGCACACACTTCTGATTGAAGTTTTCTTCATAAATAATTTCATTCTCCAAAGGGCAGCATCTGGGCTTTAGAGTGCTATTATACAGGCTTTCTTTTGGGGTACAAGATGTGCATGCAGCATAGGAGTAGTTTAGACAGTAAACCTGGAAGGCTATTAGACATCAGGAAAAATACCAAAGGAAAGAACAAGTGTAATTAATAAAACATAAAACATTTGCTCCATAAAAATCTAGAATATCATCATTACTGCTTCAAATTAGCTGAAAAGTAATTATCCCCAAGATGTTCTGGCACCTTCTACAGCTTGCTTGCTAAAGTCTGACAAAACAGGAAAGACCTGATAAAGATAAGGATATCAAAACTCTGTTGGAATAATAAGGGGAAGAGAATTAAAATAAATTAAGTGAAATGACAATACAATCAAAACTGGACCGTGCTAGTTATCTCTGTATGGAGTGTGCACACATGAGCATCTGAACTGCAGTGAAGGTGACCTTGCATAGTCTCATCTGATAGAAAAGCAGATTAAAATTCCAATCTATCTCAAATATTGTCATTACCTACTTTTAATAAACAACACAAACCTAGTGGAAGAGTCCAGGTGACCGTTTATGTAAGTGCTTGATTTGCTGAAACTGTGCTTCCTTTTGCACTGAGGTGAATTAGACAGAGAATTTATTAACCAGTTTTAGGAGCATAGGAATGCTTTGTGAACAGGGTGGAAAGAGCACTTATGAACCTTTACTTTAAAGAAGGTCTCCTTCAAGATTTGCAACACGGGATTCAATGTCGTAAAAATTCCCACCGTTTATCTGTGGCATGGAAAGAGGGACACCTCTATATCCCAGCGGTGTGACGGCAGAAGAGAAGTCAAGGTTAAGACTGCCTTTGCGGTATATTCTTCCTCTGGCTGGACTGGGTAGGACTTACTGGAGACAGCAAGTGCGTGTCCCAAGGAGGGGCGAAGGTGGTGATCTCCACAGCCCTTCAGTGCACTGAGGGAGTGCTGGGTTTAGCAGAGGAAGAGATATTTCTACCTTACTCAAGAAGAAAAGGAGTTGGGGAGGAGGATGATGAGTGAAAGGAAAGAAAGATGGGCTGCTGGATGCCCTTCCCTCCCACCAAATCCTGAGAAGAATACTGTGCTCTATACTGTGCTAAAACATGACATTTAGACTTAAGCAGTTTAAACAGTCCCCTGAGCTATGTTGAGGGTGTAGAACAGCTGTATGTATAATTAAGTAAAGCTAATTACAATAAATTAAGTTAACTAGAAAATCAGTCAGAGTTTTTATTCCTAAAAGTTCTGTTGTTGTTGCCAGAGTTGAAACTGCTGCAGGGCAGGATGCTGGGCCGCTGCAGATTGTCAGAGATCTAGTCACTCAGTTTTATTTTCAAAGCAAAATTTGTAACTGAAAAATGTTGGAGTAATGGGGTGGGTGTTTATTTGCCTGAATCTTAGCTCCAAATTTAGAAACTAGATGAGGAGGCTGATCTCTCTAGGGTAATTGTAGAGCTGAGGTACATGCCTTCTCTTCCTCTTGGCTACAGAAGTCGTCTTGAGTGCTCGAGTTGGCATCCAAATATGGTGTGAACAGTTCTTTCGCCCATCTACCCAGCCATGACTGCAGAGCTCTACCCTAAAACTGTAACAGGTCTAAAAAATATTGTTCTAGCTCAGCTTTTAAACATGACACACAGTCCAGTGAAAAAGTAGTCCAGGTCCATGAAAGTCAGCAAAGTTATACAAATACACTGTTAGTGAGTCCTGTCAGAGAGGGGGATTTGTCTAGCCATTTATTGAGATTCCTGTTTCAAGCTGTGCCAGTGGGAAAGAGGCAACCTGTCAGGAGAAAGCTCGATTCTGTTGTAATTGGTGGAGAATGTAAGTTAATGTAATGCAGCCGGATGAAAGGTAGATGCTTTGGATTTATGGTGACGCCACTACCTTGAGGATCGACTCCAGGGAGATGAGCATACAGTATTGGTTGCAAACATTTTATGAAGAAAAGCGTTGAGCTGCTTTTGGCTTTAGCTGAGGAAATGTGTGAGGCACAAATATCTGGACTCAGGGCAAACACAGGGAAAGTGTCGTGGTGGCTTGCCTTTTTCTTACACTCTTCCCAGAACATCTGCTGCTGTCCACTCTCAGAGACAGGACACTGAGCTGGAAGTCTTTTGTCTCACCTTATAAAAGTACGATGGTAGCACAGTCTGCTCCTTCAGTTGCAGGATGTATTCAGGAAGGAACAAGTTGTGGTTCAGCTGGGACACCGCAAAGAGATGCCAAAGGCTGTGAGAATTCCTCCTGTGCCTCAGTGCTGGATGCTGGAGTTAAACACCAGATTGTGGGAGGGAGAGCAGTCTTTCTTTGCAGAGTAATGACTTTACTTTGTGCAAGGAGAAAGGTCCTGAAAGAACTGGCGGATGC
>NW_010240799.1:0-9622 GCF_000690775.1 Eurypyga helias | reverse complement strand
CATTCTGTGATTCTATGTTTGTCTCTTGTCTGTGATTCTATGATTCTATGTTTGTCTCTTTCCCCACACGAAAAGCAAACGTGACACTGTGTTCCTGTGTCTTGATAAAAAGCAGCAGATTTTCAGCCAGACCAGCCTTCTGCAAGGGTCAGTGAGAACCTGCCGGTGCCACTCGAGCAGCTCTAACGCGTGCTGTGTGGCTCTAACACCTCACGCTTCATCTCGCCCGGACTGTTCACGTCAAACCCGGCTTTTTTTGCCTGGTGGAAGCTGTTCATGCTGCAGCGAGGTGCTCTGGATGGCTCTGCCTGCAGCAGAGGAGCTTTCAACCTGGAGATCTCTTGAGGGATCTCTTTAAAAGGTGATTGCTCGCTGCGAACTGCGTGTAGGGCAAAGGGGAGCCGAACTGAGCCTGTCCCACAGTTGCACAGTGAATTGCTGAGATGCCTTGCAGTTCCCAGTCCTCACCCCGTGGTATCTGGAGAACCACTGCCTCCCAGTGCTGTTGTGGTGGGAAAGAGCCTCTTCAGCTGCCTCGGGCAGATGCTGTATCACTTTGGACACTTTCTGGTGCTAGTGGGGTTGCTCGTATCCATCTGTAAGAGTTGCGGAGTACTGGATTTGTCTTGACTCCATTCTGGAATGCTTGACTGGCGTTACGGGGATCGCTGCTGCTCTCACTAGCTGAGGGAGCTCAGTCTTGAAGCTGGACTTCAAAACTGCGTTTTGGGAGGTGTTGACCCAATGCAAATACAGTTTTGCTTAGAAACGGAAGCATTTTGGTCCTGCAGTGTTAGGGGATTCCTTTGCCCTGTGGGTGCTCTCTTCTAGTGAGGAGCAGGGTCCCAAAAAGGGAGCGCATGAGCTCCCCCGACATGTGGCTTGTGCTGGGCAGCACACCTCCCCGCCCAGCTTTCCCTGTTCCTGCTGGGCAGGAGGATTGCCACCAACAGCAATAAGGAAATTTAACATGTTCTCCCTAAACACAAGTGTATCCAGTGCTTGGAGGGGCCTGATGAACTTGCATTTTCCTGGGCTCTCTACTCAGTTCACGGGAGCGCTTGCTCGTGTGTCAAACCTCGACTCTCATGAGGTTAACGAAGGAGTTGTTGTGATGTGAAGCGACTCTGGTGATGGGAAGAGGAAAAGCCTCGTCAGGGCTTGGGTGGGCCGGCAGGACTCCCTGAATGTGGCTGCTGCCAGCAGAGGCTGGCGTGGGAGCAGATCTGCTGAGGGACAATCCGGTTGCTGTCCCGTCTCACAGTACAGCACAAGGCTGAGCCTCTGCTTTCTCTCCCTGTTCCTTTTCCAGCTCTAGTGGGTTACTTCACTCGCCGTCGGCTCTTTGTTGCCATGCCTGAGCTCTCCTGGTTCCTGCAGTGACATCTGTCCGGTCAGGAGAGCTGGGGCCTGTGACCCGGGCGGGCCCTGGCAGGCTCACAGGCACACACAGCATGCTGTGCTGTGTGGTGGTAACCAGATTCCCACCCCTAGGCTGGCAGAGAAGTACAAGGAGTGCCTGACCAGCAAGGAGAAGATCCTGAAGGAGATCGAGGTGAAGAAGGAGTATCTGAGCAGCCTCCAGCCTCGACTCAACAGCATCATGCAGGTACGTGAGCTCTGCATGATGGGAAGAGCCGAGCTGAGATCACGCCCCGAGGGCTGCATCGGAGAGGGGCAACGCCTGGCCTGATCCTGCTTTGGGGACGCTTCACTCGCAGTTGGGGTGGACAAGGGGGAGGTCTGCCTCGTGTGAAGTCTCCTTGTTTATGCAGCAATTCCTGCAGAACTGCAGATGGAGGAGTCGTTAAACGGGCCTTTCCCTGGAGAGCGATACGCAGTTCCAGTCCCTTGTGATTGCCTTGGGAGGAAAGAACAGGAGAAGGAACTGGGTTATTTTCAGATCCAAAAGTTTTCCAGTGAAGGAGAGCTGCCAGCCCTTCCCTGGGGGTTCTGCTTAACCGTGCACCGCGGCTGCTGCACTGGTTTCCAGTCTCCCCCTTACCAGTTTGGGGTGAAGGAGGGGGTGAGGAGGGCACGCTGTTCTGTTGCCAGTGACCGAGGTTCTCTCTCTCCTTCTGCCAGGCCTCCCTGCCTGTCCAGGAGTATCTCTTCATGCCTTTCGACCAGGCGCACAAACAGTACGAGACGGCCCGCCACCTCCCGCCACCTCTCTACGTTCTCTTCGTTCAAGCCAGTGCCTACGGCCAGGCCTGTGGCGAGCACCCAGTCCTCAGCGGTATCCGAGGGGCTGTCACCGGCTGGGGGACCACGCTCCCCCCACGGCCAGATTTCACCCAAAGCCCTGCTTTGGGGACGCTCTGGGAGGTCCTTCTCGTCCCATCTGCTCTGCTGCCGGATTCTGCTGAGCTCAGAGCAGCGGGGCGGCCTCAGGGCCAGCACAGTGAGGCAGCAGCATTTGAAACTTTGTCTGCTCAGCTCCCCCGTTGGAAGAACTGCTTGGGGAGCTCGCTTCCCACCTCTGCTCTGGCTTCTCAAGGTCGGCAGTGGTGTCCCTGCAGCCTGCAAGCTGGCTCAGTGCTGACACGGCCCCCCCAGAGCTGTCACCCCGAGGATGGGGTGCTGTGTTGTGGTGGCGGGTCCAGAGCAGGTGGTACCTGTGGCTGCCCACGCAGAGGTCCTTCCCTGCAGCTCCCCTGAAAGGCCTCATCCCCTTGGGCAGCATTGCGTTTTGAGGGGATTTCTGAAGCCTCCCTGGGTTGGGAGGGATTTCCCAGCAGGGCTCAGGATCTCCCTGGGCTCCCCACATCTCCTGTGCAGGGAGGAGGGCTGTAGCATAGTGTGAGAACTGCAATCCCACTCACTCTCTTGACGCTCTGGGAGGGAGGTGGGCAGCAGAGTTTGGAGGGAGCGTGGAAGGAGCACCCCATGACACTTGGCCATGCCAGCTCCCTGCTAATGGGCACCCACGACCGTGACAACACAGCTCCGTGCCCCCTGCTTGAGCCAGCCACACCCCAACCCTTCTGGCTCTCGATGAAGATTTGGCCTTTGTGACTTCCAGGGCCAGTCCCTCTCCTTCCAGGAGATCCATCCCTGCGGTGACCCTCTGGACACTGCCTCTTTCCACAGGCTTTCATGTGAGCTTTCTCTGCCTCGCTCAGCCGTGAAGCAGGAGCTTCCAGGGGCCAGGCTACTTCCAACTGCCTTTCCCATACAGAAGCGGCATTCGTGGCTTAGCTTTTGTGTCTCCTGTGCAGATAAGAAGCTTGTTGTGGCCATTGAAGGGAGCGTAGAGGAAGCCAAAGCCTTGTACAAGCCACCAGAGGACTCGCAGGGTGAGTTTGGGTGGTGTTACCCCAGGCAGGCTGCCTGGTGCTCTCTGCAGGCAGAGGGGGTGGGTGCTGAAACGGCGTGGTGGCTAGTACCTGCACTGCCAGCAGCTCATCCCCTCTGTCCCAAGCTCCTTCCTGGGAGATGACTACATCCCCTCATCTGTTGGAGTGACCCCTGGTACATGTTCCTGTGTGCCTGCATACTGCTCAGGCCCTGCTTTTGTAGGGATGGTGATGTCTGGGAGCGCTGTGGTCTTGGAGGAAGGGTGGTAGTCCTGGGGCTGTGGGAAAACGGCTGAGCGCCAGCTTACCCCCCTCTCTTTGCACAGATGACGAGAGTGATTCTGACGCGGAGGAGGAGCAGACCACGGTAAGGGATAGTGTTATCCCCTTCTGGGTCCTCTCCCAGAGCTGTATCGTGTGGGCAAAGAGATCTGTGCCGGCTAACTGGGAGGTGCCTGTGGCACTGGGAACTGGGCCCTGCATGCTGTGGGTGTGGAATTGCACTGATGTTAAATCCAGCAGTTCCTTGGGAGAAGTGCCCTTTGCAGTTTCTGTCCCGAAAGAAGAGCCAGGGAACAAATCTGCCCATGCCCCACCACGCTCACATCCCACTGGCAGCAGCAGCCACCTCGGAGCTCTCCGACTGGGGCTGTTCCACTTTGCATAAATAGCCTCGGCCAGGGAAGCTGGCTGGAGGCCGGCGTTCGGCAGGGAGGGGGTGCATGTCCACCCCCTGCCATCTGCCAGAAGCTTTGAGCTGAGCTCTGCATCGGGGGTTGTTCAGAGCTCCATCAGTCCTACAGGTTGTACCTTCTGGATGCTGGGGAGAGGCCGTAGGCTCTGGCTGCCCCCAGCGTGGAAGCCCACAGAGTCTGTGCCAGGCTGTTGCTGTGGGGAAAGGTCAAAGGAAGGACCCCAGCTTCTGCCCCTCACTGGGGGAAGCTTTTGGGGCCAGCTGGTCCTTGGGCCCAGTCTCACAGGGCTGGGGTGCTCCTGGGAGCTGAAGGAACAACTTGAACCCCCGAGCTGCTTTCTGGGCAGGGTTTTCCCCTCCCTCCCCAGGGCTGCTGTGGGACTGGGGAACTAGACTAGGAGGAGGCAGCAGTGGGAGAGAAGGGTGGGGGCCGTGGGTTGCTGAGAAGCGGGAGGAGAAGGGTCTGACAGCTCTTTGCCCTCCCCAGAAGCGGCGCAGGCCCACCCTGGGCGTGCAGCTGGATGATAAGCGCAAGGAGATGCTCAAGCGACACCCCTTGTCCGTCACCGTCGACCTGAAGTGCAAAGGTAGGCGGGTGCTGGTGGCCTTTGGCAGAGGGCACACGAGGGTGCGTGACCGGAAGCAGCTTGGCATCCTTGGGGAGAGCTCAGGGTTGTGGAGAGGCTTTCCTGCCCAGCCGCCCCAGCAGGGACGAGTGTGGCTTTCCCAGGGAGACTGGACAGAGTGGTTTATCAGCTCAGTCTCCCCGTTCTCTTCCTGCCCTCACGGGTGGGGTGACCTTGCTCTGAAGCTTCCTCCCTCAAGCTGGGAGCTTTTCTCTTATGCAGCGGCATCTTGAGCATGACAGATGCAGCCTGGCAGATGCTGATGGGACGACATTCGGAGTTACAGCTTCTCCCCACGTTGCCTCTCTGCCCGATTGCTGTTGTCCTAGCTGGGGGACATGTATATCCACCCTGCAGAGTGCTCTGAGCTAGAGCTGACAGCAATGTTGCCTCTTCTCTGTTGGCACAGATGAGAACGTGCTTCACCTGACCTTCTACTACCTGATGAATCTCAATGTCATGACGGTGAAAGCCAAGGTGACCACTGCCGTTGAGATGACAACTGCCATCAGTGCCGGGTAGGGAGAGCCCTTGGGGCCACTGAGCCTGGCAACGGTTCCTCCACTTGCCACGAATGCCCTGTCCTGCTCTCCTGCCATGCTTTGTTTGCAGGGACCCGTTGGTAGAGCGATGGAGTAGCAAGGGTGGCAGTGTCCCTCTGCTGAGCCGTGCCCAGCGTGCCAGGGACACTCCATGCCCAGCTGCCTGCTCCCAGTGGGCGAGGTTTTAACCTCAGTCCCTCACCTCGTCTTTCCTGGGGCACCTTGAGGGCCTTTTTGCAGAGCTGCCATTTCAAACTGCTGTCTTGGCTTGTCCTTTGATGGGCAAAGGAGTCACCAAAGAGCACAGCTCCGTATCCATGGAGAGCTTTCACCTTGTGCATCCTCTGCCCTGCAGTATCCTTCCCCCTAGCTCTGGGGCCTTGTCAGGAACCCTGCCAGCCCAGGCATCCTCCTCCCTCTGTCACCACAAGCCATGGGCAGGGAGGTTGGGAGCCTGTTAGGGGAGTGGTGCCAGACCTGTCCGGAGCTGGAGGAGAGCCTCTCCTGCTTGTCGCCTTCAGCCACCGTCCTGCAGCCAAACCGCTTTCCTCCCCGCTGCAGCCGGTGCCTGGCAGCTCCCTTCGCCTGCCTGTTCTGCAGGTCACCTTGTCTCCAGTGCTGGAGATGTGGTTGCCTCTCCCTGGGCTCCCCAGGGACCGCTGGGAGCTGTGTTTGTGTGAGGAATAGCTGAAATGGCAGCTGTGGGAGCCTGTCCGGGAAGCTCCAATCGGCTGCTGGCTCTCTGATTCCTCTCCCCAGGCCAGGAGGAGGTGCCTGAGGAAGAGGGAGGTGGGAGAGGCTGGTTTGGACTTACCTGGAAGCAAATCCTGCCTCTGAGCCTGTCCCATGTGAGGCCTCTTGGGATTCTCTTTTTCCCTGGAGGTACCCAAAGCCCTCCGTGACAGCAGCTGGAGTTTCTCCGCAGGGTTCCTCTGCAGGGTGCTCCCTCCCTTGAGCTGCCCTGGGCTGCGTTACCCCAAACCAGTGAGGCTGTGGCTGGAGCCAAACCCCAAATCCTACAGGCCTATATGCTTGGTCAGGCTTAGGAATACAGTGACATGAAGAATCTTACTTCATCAAGCACAGTTCCTTTGCTTAAGCTTGTTGGGTGGCAGACAGCCATCAGGGCATGCCCTGCCTCTGGGCCATGTTTTCTCCAGGTTTGTTAACGCACCAGAGCAAACAGCTTCCTGGGAAAGCAGGGAGCTGGTGCCGTGTGATTTCTACCTTCACAGCCAGGGAGGAGACAGGGTTTTTGGAGTGGAATTAGGGGAAGCCATTCTGGTCTTGCAACCCAACTCATGGAGCTTGTAATCTCTTTCTCTGGGCTCGGAGCCTGTTAGTGGCCACCCCAGAGAGACTCGGAGCCCAGGCTGCTGCTAACTGATCTCCTCCCTCCTCCCTACAGTGACCTGCTCTCCCCAGACTCCCTCCTCAACTGCCTCTATCCCGGAGACCATGGGAGGAAAACACCCAACCCGGCCAACCAGTTCCAGTTCGATAAAGTGGGGTGAGTGGGGCAGAGCTGGGGCGGCTTCACCCAGGCGGTTGGGGTGAGTGCCCTGCTCCCAGCGGGGCACGTCCCTCCCCAGCTTCTTGTGGAGGGCTTGGTGGCCGGGAAGCCGGCTCTCGTGGGGGACAGGGTCGGGGGGAATGCTCTGGGGTGACATCACCCTTCCCTCGTTGTCCCCACAGCATCCTGACCTTGAGCGACTACGTGACAGAGCTGGGGCACCCCTACGTGTGGGTGCAGAAGCTGGGCGGCTTGCATTTCCCCAAGGATCAGCCTCAGGCAAGTCATGCTCCTTCCCTTCTCCGGCAGAAGGTTGAGCTGAGGTTGGGGAGGCTTTGGGGACTGTGCTGTCGTGTCCTCCCAGAGCTCCTGCTGGCACCAGCCGCCCCCAAACCACGGTGCACCCTCGGCTGGGACAGGCTCAGTCGGAATCAGCCTGTGCAGTGGGGCCACGCCAACGTGTTTTATCTCCCACACGTGATGGTCTGAGCCCTGTTACTGAGCTGTGACTCGAGTGGGTGCCTGTCCACGTGGCTGGGGGGATGGCTGCTGGCCCGTGGGGGCCCACAGCCGGGTGTGACGGTGATGGCCCCTCCTGCCCACAGCACATGGTCACTGCGGACAACTCGCTGAGCGCCCGCCACATGGAGCTGACAGTGAAGCTGCTGCGGACGAGGCTGCAGTCCCGCCTGGCTCTGCACAAGCAGTTTGCGTCGCTCGGTGAGTGCCTGGCTCCCCATGCCCTGCCTGGGGATGTGGCAGGGCAGTGCCACCCTTGGCGTTCCCAGTTGTTCCCTCTGTCCTCTGTTGTAGCAGGGCTGTGAGGGCTGCCCTCTTTTGGGTGGGAGAGGAAGCCTGTGCCCTCTCTGGTGCCCAGTACCCATTTGGGACTAGCCACCCCTGCGCTGGGAAGCGATTTAGGCTGTGGGGGGAGGTGAACCATGGGTGTCGTGCACCTGTCCGGCCAGGCACACGCTGCCAAGGCTGCAAGCTCCCGTGGGATCTCAGCCAAGGCCTCCACTGCTCCGCTCTGGGAACCTGATGAAGGTGTCAGAAGGATAACGATATCCCCAAAGTCCCGGTTTCGGAGCATGGAGATCCACCTGCAGGCAGTGCCAGCGCCCTGTCCCCAGCCCTTCCCTGCTCAGGTGGGCCTTGTCCCTGGTTTCAGAGCATGGCGTTGTGCCGGTCTCCAGCGAGTGCCAGCATCTCTTCCCTACCAAGATCGTCTCGCGCCTGGTGAAGTGGACTGCCATTCCCTACGAAGATTACGCTGTAGGTGCCGAGCGCGAGGCCGTATCCCTTCCAGCTCCCGCCTGGCACCGGAGGCTGCTCATTCTTGCTTCTCCCCACAGGACCTGCCCTACACCAAGGATGTCATAGAGGCCGGCTTGGCTGAAGACACTCACCTCTACTACATGGCCCTGGTAGAAAGGGGAACAGGTAGGCACGTTGCCTTTCCCTGGCAGTTTCTAATTTCCACGTGGGATGCCCCCAGAGCAGCTTCTGGAGGTCTGGATGGGAAACCCCTCCAGCTGGGGCTGTAGGTGATGTTTCTCCCCTGCCCTGCTTAGCCAAGCTCCAGGCAGCCGTGGTCCTGAACCCCGGTTACTCCACGCTGCCGCCCGTCTTCAGCCTGTGCCTGAACTGGAAAGGGGAGCGAACCAGCAGCAACGACGACAACATTCGGGTAACCCAGGGTGGCGGGAGAGGAGGCTGGAGAACCTCTGGCTTTTTAGGGAGTGTTCCCAGCGGTCCTGTGTCCATCCTAAGCGAGCCGTCGGGCTGAGCTGGTGGCCAGGCTGTGGGTCCTGGGCAGGCAGCGCGGAGGCCTCAGCCTGCACCGTACCCTCTGCCAGGCCATGGAGAGCGAGGTCAACGTGAACTACAAGGAGCTGTGGGGGCTCAAACCGGGCTACCAGCTCCTCACCAACCAGCTGCAGCGCCTGTGCATGGTGCTGGACGTCTACCTGGAGACGGAGCCCCACGACCCCAGCGTGGAGGGACCCAAGGAGTTTCCCCAGGAGAAGATGTGTCTGCGCCTGGTCAGGTGAGAGCCCGGCACCCCAGGGCAGCAAGGAGGGATGTGGGGGGCGAGTGCGCTGATGGGGTGGCACTGCTGTCCCCCAGAATACGTCTGTGCCTGACCTGGTGCCGATCTGGAAGCCACCCCTGTGGGAACCAGCCCCTCTCCCAGGGTGCCATGGGTCAGCCTCTCCCTCTTCTCTTCCAGGGGGCCCATGCGCCTGAAGCCCTTCAAGTTCAACTACCCTCAGGGCTTCTTCAGCCATCGCTGAGCACCACCCGGGCATCGCTCTGGCATGCCTGTGGGCCTCCTGATGGGGAGGAGCAGCATCCCCACCCCACCATTTCATTTGCTTTTCTGAGGTTTTGGATTTTGTAGCCAAAGGGATTAAACACTGAACTGAAGGAAAAGCATGTGTGTGCCCTGTTTGGGCAGAGGGCGGCTATGGGGGGACCTGTGGGGGCTGCAGCAAGGCCTGTCTCTGGGCTCTGACAGGCATCTCACTGTGGGTACATCCCCTGGCTTGAGGTGCTGCCTGCTTTCGGCCTTCCCTCCCCACTGCGGGGCCTCGGCACCACCCAACTGGGATGGCTAAAAACCGAGGTGGCTAAAAATAGCCCCTTTGCGCAGCCCGCACTGCAGCCCCAGCCTGTCCTTCCTGCGCTGGCCGCCAGCCAGCTGACTTGGCACAAACCCTGCAAGGAGGGGGGGCTCTGCCGCTTCCGCCGGCTCGCGGGGGGGAAGCAGGGCAGGGTCTGTCAGAGGCAGGACCTCACGGCATCGTGTGAGGGGTGGGAATCCCAGTGGCTCGCTCAGCTTGGGGGTGGGATGTGTCCCCTCCCCAGCACCTCGCAGCTCCCCATGGTGGGTGCTGTCCCCCAGCCGGGGTGGGAGAGGTGGGTGGCATTGCCACGGGACTCGC
>NW_010240798.1:0-1558 GCF_000690775.1 Eurypyga helias | reverse complement strand
GATGCCATCCCTTCCCTCCAACCTGACACTGCAGCACACAACTCGGTGCCGTCGGCATTTCTCGTTGAAGCTCAGAAATAGAAAAGCTTCCTTTAATATATGCGCCCTGAAAAAGGCCGAGGTGGCTGCAATGAGCAGCACCGCCTCCTGCACGGGCACCGCGCTCGCGTGAGACAGGCGAGCCAGCGCAGAGCTGCCGCAGGCGGCCTTCCCATGCGGCATCAGTGCAGGGTCTCAGCAAGGCCGTCACCCCTGTGAGACGGGAAAACTGCGGCCTGGCTGCGGTAGCCCCGCAGGAACCTCCTCTGGCATCCTCTCGACGTCACCCTGGCTGTTTTCCAGCCAGGTGTGACGCTAGAGGAACACCCGCTGATGGAAACCACTTGAGGGGGAATTTCCCTGCTCCTTCATCCCTGAAATATTTGCACTGGAGTGGTACAGCTGCTCCAGATGAAAACCAGAGACCCCCGAGGCCAGAAAGCAAGGCTGATGCTTCTGGTTCGGTTGCAAGTGGTTGCAGGGGAGGAGGTCGGGAGGGGGTCTGGGCACCGCTGACGCCATCTGTCCTTCGCCAGGCATGGGTCAGCAAAGCGAACCCGCCTTCGCCCCGTCGCTCAGCCCCAGCAGCCCCCTGATGTCACCCCAGCTGCCGCCTTCGCAAAGCCCGATGCTGCAGCCGGCGCCGCCGACACCGGGCTATCAGTCACCGGACATGAAGAGCTGGCAGCAAGGAGCCATGGGGAACAGCAAGTAAGTGTGGTGGGGGATAACCCAGAGCACAGGGGGGACGCCAAGGGGACAGTGGCAGTGCCTGTAGGCGACACCTGGCTGAGGACAAGCGCTTAGGCCATGTCCCGTGAGGTCCCCCAGAAGTCCCCATCAGCCAAACCCTCCTCTTGGCCTCGGAGGCAGCCAGACGCCCACGGCGTTTCATTGAACGTGCCTCGGGTCAGACGTGAAGCAGGTCTTTGGCTTGTAATTAAACGGGTGGCTTAATTATGTCTCATGAAAGTGGCCGTAGGAAACGGGAGAGTAAATTGAGTCAGACCAGCAGTCCCAGGTCACTCTGTGACCCTCGAGGTGTGTCCAGCTCTCAAGCAGATGGGAAGAGTCGCCGGACTTGTTGCCTTTTTTTTTATAGCACGAGTGAGGTTTGAGCTTCAGATCTCCAGAAATGGGGGGAAAAACCCCCAAAAGCTCACCTGGGGGATGCCTTGCTTTGTGTCTTGGCTCTGTGCAGGCAGCTCAGCAGGAGGTTACTAGGCTGGGTGGGATGAGATGGAGCTGTTGTGAAGGTGGGATGCTTCACCTTGCCGTGGGATGGAGCGATGTCCTGCCGGGAGCGAAGTGGGGATGGTCGGGTGTCAAGGAGGGCACCGACGGGGAGACGGTGTCACACAGTCCAGGGCTTTGTGTCTGACTGAGCCTTAGTCACAGAATCCCAGACCGTTTTGGGTGGGAAGGGACCTTAAAGCCCACCCAGTCCCCCCCCCTGCCATGGGCAGGGACACCTTCCACCAGACCAGGTTGCTCCAAGCCTCATCCAGCCTGGCCTTGG
>NW_010240797.1:4509-6114 GCF_000690775.1 Eurypyga helias | reverse complement strand
ATTTCATAAGGCCCCCCCAGGGAGAACTGAAGCGCAGGACGCACCCTCAGAGGCCCTGGGGAGAGGCCAGGGGAAGAGACAGGGGAGGGTGGATGCAGAATAAGCCCTCCACGAGGCCCCACCCATCAGAAGCAGCTTCCTCAGCCCCGCTGCACCCAGCGCTGCCCATTGCTGCCTTGTGCCCTGGTACCCCATCAAGCAGCGAGGAAAAGCGCGCGCTCCGCTAAAAATCCACCATCTCGCTGTTTCAGTTGAGCATGGAGAAAAACATCCACTTGGTGCCCTCCAAGGAAGTTTCCCAGCTAAAGCAGAGATCATGAGCCTAGATATCTGCAGTCCCAGCAGAAAGCAATCCTCTCCTCCCCTTCACTAATTCTGGGGGGAGAGGCTGGGGAGGGGGAGCAGACGGGGACGACAACAGAGGGACTGGGTGGCAGTTGGGCTGGAGCCATTCCACATTCACTTTATCCTGCATCACAAGAAATCAGAAGTGGCACAGATTATTTTTGTCCCTCTTTTGTAGGTCACCTTTAACAGAAATGTTAATACTGCTTGCTATCTGTATATCTGAAATCTTATATGGCAGCTCTGTAACTCGCTGCCTTTATCAGCCTCCTTTAATGTATAATTTAATGCTTGTATAACTATTTTGTTTGGGTATGACTCTCAGAATTATGGCTAAAAAAAAAATCTGTATGCTAGTTAACTACTTCTTATGGAAAGTATTTCTTTCATGTTATTTTAAAACCATGGAGCCGGGGGAAGTATTTTATGGACCACAGAACCTCGCAGGGTAGTTAATTTCTGTTTGAGCTGGTTTCTCTGCTATTTTAAAGGGTGCCATCAAGATCATTGCTATTTCTCTTGGTTGGGAGCCAGCTGACTCTTCTGCAGTTGCGACATAGCGTTGCGCTGTTATTAAAGCCGGGGAAAATAGTAAACACGGGAGGTGGACGCCGCATCACGCCGTGCTGATGAGTAGAAGTAAGGACGCTCTGCCTCGCTGTCGCGGGCACCCCAGGGCACTGCTTGAAATTAGGGACCAAGGACGCTTCTTCTGATGGGCAGAAACTAATTCAGCCTGGGAATGTGGGAAAACAACGCCAACAACTCACATCTCCCCGCCACCGGGCCCTGTCCCAGTCGTCCTGGGCGCAGGGAGCTGGGTGAGCTGGTGCAGTCCCATGAAAGACGCTTTCTTCCCGACGGCAGCAAATGGGTCTCGGTCACATGCGCGCCGTGGGCTCAACGGAGCACGTGGGCCCTCGCCGCCTGCGCCTTAGCTCGCAGGAAGAGCTCTGCTTTAAAAGCAGTAATTGGGTGGTTAGCTGAGCCCTAGGCAAGCTCGAGTTATGCACTAAATATTCTGCCTTTTGTTTCATAATGGATTATTTTGTGTATCTAAGCAAAGGGGGTTTCTTTTTGGTCATTTCTCTGCAGTTTGTTCCTAGCCTACTTGTGGGGGGGTGTGTTGAAATCTTTGCCTTTTGCTTATGAGGTCAAGTGCTTTAATCAGGAGCAAAAAATTTGCGTGCTTTAGTCCTAAATTCTCTGAGCGGCTGCCAAATATAATTAGAAACAAATGGCTTTATTCCTCATTTGAGA
>NW_010240797.1:2180-4498 GCF_000690775.1 Eurypyga helias | reverse complement strand
GGGGGGGGAGGGGTTGAAGGTGGAAGCTTGTTTTGCCTGTCTGTTTTTTGGGGAGCTCCAAACAAAAACACCACCAGAAAAACCTGAGGAAGCCCTGTGAGAGGAGAGTGCCTGCAGGGGATGGAGGGTTTGTGCGGGAAGCAGTGCATGGGGGGACAAGGCACCACCCGTGCATCAGCTCTGTGAGCCGCTCACTGTTCTCCCACACACACATACATTGGTCCCAGAGGGCAGAGGGATCTGGAGCAGGGCACCATGAACCACCAGTAGCTGCATCCCAGCTAAATGCACGCAAAATGTATACATTACAAGAGTTGAAGTCTGCCCCAAGCAACACCAGCCAGCACCTCTCATCGCAGTCACCCACTTCATCCCAGCTTGAACACTCCTGGAGCACCTGTGAATGAAATTACATTATGTTTAGGTGTATCCACGAACCAGTCGCACTCCGAGAGAGATGCCATAGCTTCATCCTCCTGCTGTGGGATCCCACCGTGGCCATTGCGCATACCCCAGCGCTTCAGGTGTGTGCTGAGAGCGCAGCCAGGCTGCTGTCCGCCTCTGCCCCTGCTCCCCCAGCAAACTGCTCCCCTCCTCATGAGTGGGACTTAGCTCAGCCCTTCCATGGCGCTGGGCTCATGCCTTCCTCAGGTGAGGGATGCAGTGTCCGGCGCTGGGGACGTGGCGTTGCCTGCTGGCACTGCAGCTCCCACATCCTGGTATGGGAGGCCCTAAGTACACAGGGGCTGTTGCTCATCCCTCTCCCAGCATGAGGGGGCATTTGCTGCGTCCACAAATGCCTGGAGGCCATAAACTGCCTGTTTCAACAAGCAGTTTTGGTCGCAGAATGGTTAAAGAGCATCTCACTGGATTGTACAAGATGCAAAGCTTTGCAGCGTTGCATCACAGCCCGGCATCGCCTCATGGCACGGCGTTGCCTCACAGCCTCATCTCACAGTATGGCCTCACCTCATGGCATCGTCACCTCACAGCACAGCATGGTCTCACCACATGGCATGGTCTCACAGAATGGCCTCACAGCACGGCATTGCCTCATAGCATAGCCTCACAGCACGGCCATACAGCACGGCATGGCCTCACAGCACGGCATGGCCTCACAGCATGGCCTCTCAACATGGCATGGCCTCACAACATCACCTCATGGCATGGCCTCACAGCACGGCATTGCCTCATAGCATAGCCTCACAGCACGGCCATACAGCACGGCATGGCCTCACAGCACGGCATGGCCTCACAGCATGGCCTCTCAACATGGCATGGCCTCACAACATCACCTCATGGCATGGCTTCCCAGCATGGCATTGCCTCACGGAATGGCCTCACCTCATGTCATGGCCTGACAGCATGACGTTGCCTCATGGCATAGTCTCATGGCATGGCCTCACAGTATGGTGACGCCTCACAGCACAGCATGGCCTCATGACATCGCCTCATGGCGTGGCCTCACCACACAGCATGGTGACACCTCACAGCACAGCGTGGCCTCACGACATCGCCTCATGGCGTGGCCTCACAGCATGGCAGCACCTCATGGCATCGCCTCATGGCATGGCCTCACCACACAGCAGGATGACACCTCACAGCACTGCATGGCCTCACCACATGGCATGGCCTCACAACGTCACCTCATGGCATGGCCTCATCTCGTGGCATGGCCTCACCTCATGGCATGGCCTCACAGCACTGCATGGCCTCACCACATGGCATGGCCTCGCAGCAGATCACAGCATCGCCTCACGGCATGGCAACCCCTCATGGCACGGCATCGCCTCATGGTATCATGTCACCTCGTGGCATCACGTCCCCTCGCAGGGTCACCTCGCAGCACGGAGTTGCCTCATGGCACAGCCTGTAGCAGAGGAGGGTTGCTGGGGGGAGACCGGGAGCCCACCACCACACGGCCACCCTCGTGCTTTGGTGCACGGGATTGCCTCAGACATCGGCGGGGTAAATTTCAGAGCAAACAGTAAGATTTGCAAGTTTGGGGTTTTTTTGCCTCCATTTCTTAAAGAAAACCCCCGTGGGCTGGGCCCCTCAGCCATGTCCTTTCCCAGGAGAGCAGCTCCCCTCATGAGCCTGGGGGACACCCCCCTGGGACAGGGGGGTGAGGGGTGCCCCCCTGGCTGCAGGGCAGCGTGGCCAGGCACTGGTGGCCCAGCGTCCCACGGGACCAGGCTCGGGGCTGGGAGTCACGGTGATCGCCGCGAGGCGGCCAGTTGGCTCATCAGCAGTTTGTTAAATGCTTTTATGCTCATCACCGAAGAAAAGCAGCTGTCGAGCAGCTCTGTCTCTGCACG
>NW_010240797.1:0-2159 GCF_000690775.1 Eurypyga helias | reverse complement strand
GTTTTGTGCTCCTGTGATAGAGTGGCAAAGGCCAGGGGCAGGGTGCAGCACCCAAGGGCGAGGCACACGTGCCGTCCCCAGGGCCACCAGCACCTCCCGCGTTGGCCTTGGCAGCTGCCCGGAACGCAGCAGCTGCAGCTGAGCTGCTGGTTCATCAATTTGTCCCGTTTGGAAGACGTTTGTCCCAGCACCCTGGGGTAGAACCGGCGCTGGGGGTGAGGAGGTTCCAGTCCCCGCTGCACCGACCCCAGGAGAGGAGACACATGGTCCCAGACTTGGTCCGTGACACTGGGGGCTCGTTCCCAGGTGAGACACTAGATGGAGCATCTGACACCGTCGATACTTTCCTTCTTCGCAGTCCCATAAAGGATAAATTGGGAAGCTAGATGAAAACACAGATTAGGCAGCAGCCAGCAGCCTGTGCATCCCTGACTGCCCGCTGGACACGTCCTGTCTCATGAGCCGATGCCCGGGCAGGGGGCTGGAGGGGGCACCCCATGGCCGCGGCGTTCTCCTGCAGAAACGCAAACCTCAAGTGGTCACTGCTCTGGGCACACGAGGGCAACGGGATGCGTTGGTGGCCACTCCTTTTGCTTTTCTTGAGGCCATCCAGCTCCCCCAGGTTTCTCTTCCGCTGGGGAGGCGATACGCTATGAGAAACAGCAGTTTCTCAGTTGTGAGCTTACCCAAACAGGGGAAGGCAAAGATACAGGCTCCGGGTCTCTTGCTCTGGGAAGAGCCAAAGGTGTCTGATATTCCTGGACAGGCTGTGGGCAAGCGCTGCGTTCCCCAGAGGAATTATGGCACTGGTGAGGATTACCAGTGATGTCTGTGCATGACATCACTCCTCCCAGAAGCACAAACTTCCCTAAAAATGTTCTTGAGAACTTGTGGAGCAGAGGGGGAGAGGAAGGGGCCCATTCCCAACAGGCCAGCGTCACCATGGGGTTAGGGTCAGCCCCAAGAGGCGGCAAGGACACGCAGCTGCTGGCTGAGCATCTGCTACCAGACACAGGATCCCAGGATCCATCCAGGGGGGGGATCCTGCCCCAGGACCTCTGTCTGCTTCCAGCCTTCTGTGCCCTGCGTGCTGGGAAAAGGCTTGTGAGGGTCCTGCGAGGTACTTGGGAGGGGTGTGTGCACCAGGAACATCCTGCCTGGCCCAGGAACCGGAGAAAACCAGCAGCGCTGCTCCCATTCCTTCCCACACGCTGGTTGTGCCTGCAAGGAGTGTGGCACGGGGCAGCCTTGTGTCCTCGTGGGGAGGGACAGAACCAAGAGCCTTCGGCCAGGAGGATTAACTGAGGTCAGCACTAATACCTTTCGCATCAGACTTTGCTTCAGGCCCCCAAAATTTTCATTTCCTGCTGCTGGCAGCTGAATTAAAGAAATGGTGTGACAAGGTGACAAGGTGGCCCTTGGCCACCCACCTCCTTCAGGTGGTCACCCGCAGGCAACGATTTCAGTATGAGGAGAATAAAATGCCTCAGCTTGGGGAATAAAATGCCTTGGCTTGTGGAATAAAATGCCTCGGCTTGGCGAATAAAATGCCTCGGCTTGGGGAATAAAATGCCTCGGCTTGGCAAAGACCAAAGTGGACGGGGGAAGAGGGTTGCTAGAGGGTCCCATCTTCTCCCCGAGCTTTGCAGCCGGCGTGGGGATGGCACATATGGTGTGATTATTCCCTGTTTCTCACAGTGCAAGAATAAACCAGAATCAAAGGAGATTACCGGGCAGCAGGTGAAGCCAGAGGAAGGTTTACTCCGTCTGCTCATCCACAGGGCATACTAAACCCATGGAAGCCCTTGCAGAGCCCGCTCTGAAGAGCCGATGACTGAGCGAGGAGTCAGACATCAGAGATCTGCGCAGAGGACAACCCAGCACAGCGGTGACCTTCTTGCTGGCTCAGGAAGCACCTTGCTGGGAGCCGTGCCGGTGGGCCATACCGCGGGCGCCCGTCCTGCCCTCATCCCCGCTCCCGGACCATCCCGGCTGGAGAGGCGGAATGGGGCTGCGCCGAGCTGCTCTGCACAGCTGTGGGGGGGGACGGACAGGCGTCACCCTGGCTTCCCCTGGGGAACACCCAGCCAGGCACCCGCACAGCCCCACGGCGCTCAACCGCACCGCGCTGCCTCACACCTGCGCTTCCCCCGAGCTGG
>NW_010240796.1:0-4150 GCF_000690775.1 Eurypyga helias | reverse complement strand
GCATAGCCCTGATAGCCATCCCTGTCCTTGCTCCCATGCCAGCAAGAGGTACTTGCCTCCCCGCTGGAAGCTGACGGCTGCCCAGTGCCAGGAACCCCCTCCCTCTGCCCAAGGATGAGGAAGCAGAGATGTGTTTCCATGTCAATTCAAGGCCCGGCTCTGCCTTACACGGTTTCCACCCAGAGGAGCAGAAACCTGTGTTTTTGCAGCTCTCCGAGCCGTTCCCAGCACCACTGTTCGACAAACGGCAGGACAAAAATAGCTTCTCTCCAAGGGCTGCAACAGGGTTGCTCGACACGTCTGTGCTCTGCTCCGCTCTTGTGTGAGCCCAGGGCCTCGGAGCAGGGACTGCACGAGCTCCTCCAACCCTTAGGTAGGCACTGGCCCCTACCTGGATCAGCTGTGGTGTCTCAGGAGCCACAGCTGTAGCCCATCTCCCTTGAGAAGGGGAAAGATGGAAGGGGACCAGGGATGGAGAAGGGAGAGGTGCCTGAGCTGAGGCACTCGGAAGCACAAGCAGGTTTCTCCTCCCTGGGCACTGCAGACAACCTGCCAGCCAGTCCTCTGGGCTTCCCAGCCCCAGGGCTCCCAGCCCAGGCAGAAGCTGTGCCGGAGGCTGTACCGGCTTGGGAGGGGGAGCGCCAGCGCTGTCAGACCTGCTCACGGAGAGATGTATCAGGACTCTGAGCTCTGTCTCCAGGGGTACAGTGCAGGAGCTGGCTGGCCAGCTGCTGCCAGGGAGACGGTCCTTTTCCCTGCCTGTCTTTGCCAGTGCAGACAGACCGCAGCACAGCAAGCGAGCTATCAAAGAATAGCTCCAGCCAGCCAGCAAACACGCTCTCATTCATCATTCTGGAGCAGGCAGAGGGACGTGCCAGCTGCTTTCAGCCAGGACCCCTCACAAAGCCCATGCCCAATAGCTCAGCAGCCTGGAGGGGAGCTGGGATCAGACTAGGGAGTCCAGGACCCTCCAAAATGCTTTTTCACGTCCTGGGGGTGCTGGGAGCTTGTGCATTTCTGAGCCTCAGCATGGCAGCACCATGCAGATGCAGCTTGGAGAGGGTGTGAGGGTTGGTACGGGCTTCAGCACTGGATCCCAGCTTCCCACCTGCCCTGGGCAGGCAGAGCTGCACAGCTCTGTGATGTGGGAGGCTCACCCAGGGTGGAGTAATGTGGGAGACTGGATGCCAGGCTCCTGTTGGGAACTCTGTGGTTCCTGCTGGTAAACACTAGCTCTGCCAGAGCCTTTGCACAGCACTGCCTGGTTTTATCCCTGCTTCTCTCCCCTGGTGCTGCTGTCTCCCTGCCTGTCTCATCCCTGGAGCCCAGCCAGCTGTGCTGGGTACCAGAGTGCTCCAACTCCCCATCTGGAACACCCCTGATTCAGGACAGGGTGCCACTTTACACAGCCTAGATTAGGGTCCTGGACAAGAAACCATTCCTTTGATGATGTTAGCATGTATCTGATGCATGTGTTATGCAGGCTAGAGTATCTCTTAGTAGCAGAAGATCAGCATATGCCAACAGTGTCCCCTCAAAGCTACACCGCCAACAGCTAAAGATTTAGCCAAAGGCAGAAGCCTGAGAGCAGCTTTGAGACTGACCTTGCCTGGAGATCTGCTCTGTTCCTCCCTCCCATCCAAGGGCATATCCCTCCAGCTGCTTGGGGTGGGAACCCCAATTCCCTGAGGAAGGGAAATGCTGTCCTCCCCTCCTGTTTTGTGCCTTTTCCTGCCAATTGACCATTAACAACTGAGACCTAATAGCCTGTGCTGTATCATTGCCTGCCAGCCTCAGGGCCGGGGCCTGAAAACTGAAGAGGGGGGAAAAGCCTCCCATCCAAGGGCATATCCCTCCAGCTGCTTGGGGTGGGAACCCCAATTCCCTGAGGAAGGGAAATGCTGTCCTCCCCTCCTGTTTTGTGCCTTTTCCTGCCAATTGACCATTAACAACTGAGACCTAATAGCCTGTGCTGTATCATTGCCTGCCAGCCTCAGGGCCGGGGCCTGAAAACTGAAGAGGGGGGAAAAGAGCATCCTTTCGGCTGCCTTCCAAGTAAGCTGTAAAGCTGCTTCTTTACCTGCATAAGCAACATCCTGCTGTTCTTGTAGGCCTTGGGTAATTCCCTAGTGCTTGCGGGGAGCCCTTGCCACTGCTGGCTTGGGGAAGGACTAGGGGCTTACCTCCTCTACCCCAGAGCTGTTTCCGCAGCAGGACACAGGCAGCTGCAAGCAAGAAGGGAATAACTGGCTCTGGAGCTCTGCTGCTTATAGCTGAGGCCTCAGGCTGCATCACCAAACAGCCCTAAGCTGAATTTTTAGACAGGCTTCAGCCAAACCTCCCCTCCTGGGAGTGGTGGGAGGTGCACATACACATGCTGAGCTGCTTGGTGCTGGCCACCGCAAGCCCAGCTGGGGGAAGGCAACGGAGCTCTCTGGGCCAGTTTGCTGTGTAAAAGGCCGTGAAGCCCAGCTCATCACTGCCGAATACAAATAGCCTTTCTTAATGAGTTTGGGGAAGCCAATCTGGGAGAGCTCAACAGGGCGGAGGCAGCTTCATGTGCTGCAGGTGAAGTAATCTGAGAGCAATTTTACTCCAGCAGGAGCAAGCAGAATGCTGGGAGGTCTCTGCTTCCTTACCTGCAAAATTCAGCTGTGGGTTTCTGATGAGACCATGTTTGCACACCAGAAAATCAGTCCATCCTCAAACATGCAAGGAGGGCAAAGATCACAAGCTCCTTCCCAACCTCTCCCTAGGGCTCCTCCATCTTCTTGGCTATGCTGAAGCCAGATCTGTATATGCAAGGATGCTGACTTAATCTTTATCAGGAACCATGTCCTGATTTTTCTCACTCTATCTGTACCCCTTTACCAAATCCTCCTGGTTACTTCAGCCCAGTCTAAGCTGGCCCTGGGTGGGTGATGCTGGCCCAGATGCACCTTGATTCTGGCCACCCCCAAAGTGTCTGGGGGCCTGTGCGCACATATTTGCAGATCCCACTGTGGCCTCTTAAGGAAACAGCAGGAAATGGTTAGCCACAGCACATGGTATATGGAAATGGGACGTTGCCCCTCTTCTCTGCCATGGCGCAGAGGGCACAGCCTCTGCCCCACCCCGAGATGTGGCACATCAGCCCCAGGCATTGGCAAGCCTGGCTGGAAGTCTGAAACCCAGCTCTGAGCCTGCGCTTTCCTGACAAACACATCCAGCATCAGCAGTGCAGGAGGAAGCGGAGCAGGGGGTGGGGGAGAAAGGTTGGCTTAGCTCCTCCCGGTTGATAATTCATTACCGCCTGTTAGCCCGGATCCATCCGGCAGCAGCTACATCCTGGCACTGACATGTGTTCATTTCACACATAAAACGCTGTACCAAAACGCATCATTGAGACATTCTCCCTGAAACCTTTCCCAGCTGCCTCTCTTGGTGTTTTACATGCAGGAGCGGTCCCAGCAATTGGGGCGTTTTGTTCCTAATGGATGCCTGGCATCCGCCATAGCAATCAGAGCTGCAGGATCCATCCTTCAGCTCCTGGGAAATACAAAGGGAATCTTCCTGCAAGGGGCAGGGAGGCAGCAAGCAGAGGGGGCAGGTTTCACCCATGGCGTGCTTGGATCCAGAGAGGGAGAAGCAGCCTATGTGCACGTGGCTGGTTTATCGCATACCGTTTTGCAACGATGCGGAAGAGCAGCATCTCTTCCCTCCTCCCCTGAGGGCTCT
This sequence comes from Eurypyga helias, assembly GCF_000690775.1. NCBI lineage: Eukaryota > Metazoa > Chordata > Aves > Eurypygiformes > Eurypygidae > Eurypyga > Eurypyga helias. The sequence goes on along the minus strand of NW_010240796.1, from coordinate 433 downwards.
GGGAGCCCTGGGCAGCAGGGACAGCTGGTCTTGTCTTGGGGACCAGGAGGGTCCTGCCTTGGGGACCTGGAGGAGACCCCTTCCCCTGCCTCCAAGACTTTGGCCTGATGGTGGTGGCTGTCAGTGTGGAGGTAAACCTTACCTCCAGGGCTGTGGGAAGAGGTGGGGAAGTGGGGGGTAACGCTGGCACAGCAGGCACTGGGGGCGCTCCACTCAGGCTGGGTGCCTCCCCCCTCCCTACAGAGCCGTGTCCAGGCTGGCTCCCGCACCGAGCCTATGCCCTTCACGCTGGCTGTCGAGTCAGCCTTTCCCCAGCCCCACGCCTTCTCCATCTGTGCCTCCCCGCACACCCTCACAGTCTTCTTGACCTTCACCCCTCCTCATCCTCCCCCCTAGCATTTCCCAGGGCTCTTCTTCCCTAATATGTTCCCTT
>NW_010240795.1:0-454 GCF_000690775.1 Eurypyga helias | reverse complement strand
ATCCAGGCAAGTTCCTAGGTAGTAAGAGGAGAACTGAATTTTCTATCCTATTCCTGTAACTGAGGATTGGAATTTTATGGGATAAGATAGAGAACTAATTCAAGAACTTACGGTGAGAAAAGTATACAGGAAATGTATTCACAGTACAGTCTGAAGATATTTGTATTGATAGGAATGTATTTTACAATCAGATTACTGTACCATGGATATGTAATTAGAAACATGCTGGATTTTCTTTTTTGCGTATTTGTTGACTTAACCACATCTTACCATTCTTAATCTAAACATTATCTACTCAACATTAATAGAGAGATTGGTTTTGTTTTTATTTCAAGAATTGATTTTTTCTTCCTGTTGTTGTTGTTGTTTTCTTGAGGCAAAACCAGTAAGAAAAAATCTTGAAGCAGTCTTAAGTCAGTTATGGACTAAGTTCCCCTGAACTAGGGTTAAAAGT
>NW_010240794.1:0-2187 GCF_000690775.1 Eurypyga helias | reverse complement strand
AGCCTGTACTTGTGCTAATACAATACCTAAGTCCATCACTGCAAAAGAGTATGAAATGTTACCCATGAACTCCATGGAGTTATACAGCCTCTTTATGCTCACTTCAAAAAGCTGGAAGTACCTATGAGCTGCCATCAGCTGGAGAACCACGCCTTGGACAAGTATTCTTCAATACCATCTATTTGGGCCTTCTAAAAATGTTTAGAAAAGAAGTATAAAAAATACAATATTTTTAAGTTACATTGTATATATAAATCGTGTACTTAAAGTGCATGTGCAGGTGACATTCCCAGCAAGCACACAAGAAGCATCTTAACAGACAAAGAGATACAGAGAAGGGAGTAGTACCTTTAGCTAAGCTCGGTGGCCTGGCAGCCAGGTGCCAAAGCATCTTGCTGTTATTTTTGTTTTATTTATCAAAGCAGCAAGAAAGACAACCCAGAACGAGAGAGAGTGTGAAGTATTGGGAAACAGACCCATCCGAAAGGAATGGATGTGCCCAAGAACATGCAATTATTCTTACATAAAATGTAGAAATACTCTGAAGTAATCCTTTAATTACAAGACCTATAATGATGCTCACAGAGGTCAGGGTGATTACTTAAAAATACTACTCTGAAATCCCTAGGTGGGCCCCTCGAAGTAGCTGTAGGTGGTGAAAGTTAATTTCAACCCCAGTTGGAAGGCTCCCAGCCCTCAACTGGGCAATTGCCTTGTGCGGGCAATCAAAGCCAGTAACTGCTCACAGAGTGCACCGAAGCACTTAGAGCCACAACTGAAGGGAAAGTCCATGGGACTAAAGAAAAAAACTCGTACCCAGAATATCCTTGGATGCTTTAGCAAATCTACAATGTTGGTGTCTACACTGAAATAGAAAGAAAATATTTAAATCAGAGTAAGTCAACACATGAATGAGAATATTGTGATTTAAAAAGTGGGGGGTCACATCAGAGTGTTTCCAAATAACAGAACCTGTCCATCCTTACACACCTGGACACACATGTCGTACTGCCCCTCACAGCTACCCTCCTGTCTCCCGTGGCCTCTTCTGGCAATTTTGATGTCTGGCTGGAAGTTCATGCCACTGTGTGTTAACCGTTGGGGGCGAGCTCGTGCTTTTGCAACTTTCGCTGCTGTTTGGACAGTAGGGGTTTTCCTGCATGGTCACAGCTCACATTGTTTCTTTAGTCAAGACTAAATAACTCCGGCAAATTTTGTGAGTGAGACTGAGACCCTTTAATTGCAGGTCTCTGTTTAATGACTACGTCCTTGGCGAGCAAATTTCCTACCACTGCCTGCCCGATTCATTAGATGAAAGGCTGCAAGAATTGGGCTTGTTCAGCCTGGAGAAGAGAAGGCTCCAGGGAGACGTTATAGCACCTTCCAGTGCCTGAAGGGGCTACAAGGAAGCTGGGGGGGACTTTTTACAAGGGTCTGTAGTGACAGGACAAGGGGTAACAGGTTTAAATTGAAAGTGGGGAGGTTTAGATTGGATATCAGGAAGAAGTTCTTCCCGGAGAGGGTGGTGAGGCACTGGAACAGGTTGCCCAGAGAAGCTGTGGATGCCCCATCCCTGGAAGTGTCCACGGCCAGGCTGGATGAGGCTTGGAGCAACCTGGTCTAGTGCAAGGTGTCCCTGCCCATGGCAGGCGGGTTGGAACTCGATGAGCTTTAAGGTCCCTTCCAACCCAAACCATTCTGTGATTCTATGAATGCTTCCCTCCTGCTCATAGAAAGACACACAGGTGATTTTCAGAGGTTTTGGTTGGTTAGTTTGGGTTTTTGGGTGTTTTTTTGCGTTAAAGGTTTCCTTAAAAAAAAAAAATCCCCATTACCATTTAGTTTTCTCCTTCATGGAATAATCACCGGGTGGGTAGTTTGGGTTTTTGGGTGGTTTTTTGCGTTAAAGGTTTTCTTAAAAAAAAAAAATCCCCATTACCATTTAGTTTTCTCCTTCATGGAATAATCACCCAACCTGAACCCACACCATCCCACAAACCAGCTGCTGTTAATGGGAGGGAAGCCAGGTACTGGCAGCAAATCCACCCCCAGCAAATATTTACAGAAACCGCCGGCCGACCTCCCTCGGGGATAAAAATAAACAAAACTGAGGTAAAAAGGTAAAGAAACGACCCGGGAGAGCGATCCGGGGGCTCGACTCCCCCTTCCCATCCCACAGCACGACGC
>NW_010240793.1:0-1591 GCF_000690775.1 Eurypyga helias | reverse complement strand
TTCTATGATTCTATGATTCTCATCTCAGCTGCCAAAGCAGAAGGTTGGAGTACTATCATGTTTCAGTACAATCTCAAATAAAAAGCCAAATCCATGTCTTATTTCAACTGTGCTATTCAACATTCTCTAAGGTCAAGAAAAACTCCAATACGCCTTTTCTTTTGTTTTGAGATTTGTGAATGATTTTGTTAAAAGGCAAGGAGTCTTCAGATGACATTTTACATTGAAAACATGTACTCAATGGTCATATTGTTCAATGCTGTACAATAAATACTTCATTGTTTCAGCCTTTTTATTCAGACAATCAATTAATTCAATAAGGAAGGCACCTTTATTCAGGATAGTCTGGCAAGACACCTTGTTACTTAGCAGTAGTAACTTATCTCAGACATTTCAGGTCAGATTAATTTACCAACCCAAAGTTATGGGAGAACAAACAAGAAATCACAACTGAAGCAGGCTGTAATCTTGTGAATGGAGAAGCAGACAACTATCACATAATAGAATTATTGAATGGCTTGGGTTAGAAGGCACCTTTGAAGTTCATCCAGTCCAACCCCCTGCATGGGCAGGGATGTTTTTCACTAGATTAGGTTGCTCAGAAACCCCTCCAACCTAACATTGAACACATCCAATGATGGGGCATGCACTTATCTGGGCCATCTGTTCCAGTGTCTTACCACTCCCATCGTAAAAAACTTTCTTCCTTATATCCATTCTAAATCTACTCTTCTTCAATTTAAAAAACATTGTCCCTTTTCCTGTCACTATAGACTTTGGTAAAAAGCCTTTTCCTAATTTTCTTATAAGTGATCTTTCTGTAAAGAAATGCTGCAACAAGGTCTCCCCAGAACCTTCTCTTCTCCTGGCTGAACAACCCCAATTCTCGGTGCTGGACTTCATAGAAGAGGTTCTTCAGCCCTCTGATTATTTTTGTGGCCCTTCTCTGGTCTTACTCCAACAAATCCGTATCGTTCTTGTACTGGGAACTCCAGAGCTGGATGCGCTACACCAGGTGAGGTGTTACCAGAGCCGAATAGAAGGGATCACCTCACTTGACCTGCTGGCCGTGGTTCTTTTGATGCAACCCAGGATACAGTTTGCTTTCTGGGCTGTAAGTGCACATGTGCAGCACATGTCTAATTTTTCATCTATCAGTATCTTCATGTCTTCCTAAATCTCGAGGATCTTTGAAATCCCATATTGTTCTGTAATATGAATAAACTTCCCTATTAAGAGAAATATGATCACTAACAATCAAGTACTATTTTGGATGGAAAAGAGAGAAAATCCTTCAGTCACTTACAAAAAAGAGGGTTTGTCTGCTAAAGCTGTTTAATTGCCTCTGAGCCCTTTCCCGCCTTTTATGGCAAATTAGAGAATTATTACTATGGATATTCCTTCACAATATTGTTCATTACATTATTAGAGCATCTTGGAATTCCAAGATATTGAATATATTTTCATTTAGGACATTACTGTGCAAAAATGAGCAAAAAGAATTTAGAGTCAAGGCAATATATGGAATTGCCTTCCTCATTTTGTGATGGATGTGGTATCTTCTTCTTTCACAGATTCATAGAGTGGTAGG
>NW_010240792.1:0-413 GCF_000690775.1 Eurypyga helias | reverse complement strand
AATGGGGTTTTGCAGAACACAGTACTTACTGCAATCTATTTCAAACCGGCCCTGACTGACCGAAAAGACCTCTGCTATTTCGCTCAACTGCATTTGAAGAGGCAGAACAGAGATATTGAGTGGGAAAAAGGACTTTTATCCTTAGTCCGAGCAGTCAAACAAGTTGAAAAAATACACCAGGGACAACCTGTTCAAACTAGAGGACCATTTAGCTTGTTAGAAACAGTTCTAAAAGGAACCACCAGAATGGATTGCACAAAAATCCACAGTCTGAAAGTGGTATGTCTACCTAACGGGGGCAGCAGATGAAATTAAATTAAGTGAAGGACATAAAAAGGTTTCCAAGTTACAAATGCCCATAAATGCAGACCAACTATCATTACAGCAACCCTCTGTTGTGGTTTAACTCCGGC
>NW_010240791.1:3072-3283 GCF_000690775.1 Eurypyga helias | reverse complement strand
GACACATGGCACCACCATGGGCTCTTGTGGAGACCCTCGCAGCAGGAGCACAGGCCCCCCATCCCCTGTCCCACAGCAAAGCAGAGCCCCTGGGCTGGGGAGTGGTCTCCTGGGCTCCTCTGCCAGGCAAGTGTGGGCCCTTCTGGGGCAGCCGCTCCCCACCACCGCGCTGCCAGCGCCCCTCCCGACCCTTCGTTGTCTCGCTTGTCCG
>NW_010240791.1:2699-2945 GCF_000690775.1 Eurypyga helias | reverse complement strand
AGAGCTAGGGCTGGCGTGAGGCAGGGCTGGGGGCAGGACGTGGGGCAGGAGCTGCGGTGGGGGAGCACAGGACCGGGATGTGCCACCAAGGGATGGACTCACTCCTCTGTCTCCAGCGAGTCGGCTCGGGCAACGTAGTTGCTGGGGATGAAGCCCTCACGCCCCGTCACCAGCGACCGTGCCTGCCACCACTCCCCTGACCTGTGACAGAAACGGCACCGGGTCGGCCAACGGTGCCTGGCACTG
>NW_010240791.1:0-1775 GCF_000690775.1 Eurypyga helias | reverse complement strand
CCCACCCCCTGCACCCACTTGCAGCCCCCCCTGTACCTACCATCCTCAGGCGGGGGCACAGCCACGCTGGGGACATTATTGTTCTGGAAAGTGGGACAAAACCAGTGATGTCACAGGTGGCAGAGACTCGTACTCAGTGGGGTCTCGGCCCCACCTTGGCCCCCAGCATCAGGGGCAGGAGGGTACCTGAGGGACAGAGCCAGCACCATGCAACACACCAACCTGCCCAGCACCAGCATCTCTGTGCCCTCCCAACACCCTCATTTTGCTCTCCCTTTATCTGTAATTCCTTGATTCCCACCAGGTTCACTCTGGGCTTTGCCCCAGCATGGTTGGGGGTCCCATTCCATGGCCAAGCCCCCTGCCCTGGGCCATGGGCACTGCCAGTGCCCACAGCCGGCCCTGCTCTCGGTGCTGGCAGCTCCGGTAGGAGAGTGGCTGAGCCCCCCGCGATCGCTCAGCCCTGCACCCCCACTCACCTTCCTGTTGGTGGCCGTGGGGTCCCGCACGTAGTGGCCCTGCTGTAAGCTGGGGCCGGGATCGGGGTCAGGGTCGGATTTTATCATCTTCTCTTGGACACCAGCTTCCTTTGACTTCACGCAACCCATCCTGCAGCCGAGGAGGGGGGGAAGTGAAGTGGTTGCAACAGAGGTGAAAGCCCCGTTCCAGCCCCGCTCCCAGCAGCTCCCACCCGGCACGGCCCTAGCACGTGGCACAGGGCCACGATGCCCACCCAGCTGTGCTGCCGTGGTCAGGGCGGGCTCCGCTCCCCTGCCAGAGCTGGGGTGGGGGCACCCAGCAAGGGCACAGTGGCATTCCAGGGAGGAGAGGGGATCTCCCGCTGCAGGGAAAGGTGAAGTCACAGCAGGCGAATTTTGGGCAGATTCACAGCCCTTCTCCAAAAAGGCTTTTCCCGGACGGGGGTGCAGGCACTGGGCATCGTGGTGGGACATCTGGGCACCAGTATCTTCTGCAAAGCGGGACCCTCATCATGGAGGGGCTTCCCTGCAGCTCTGGGCCCCCACCCAGCCCCGCTGCTGCTTGTGGCCCCTGTCCCTCGGCACGGCTGTGACCCCCACACTGCTGCAGCCCCCCGGCTGCTCTCTGCCCGGGTGGAACTGCGGGCAAGGCATTTACTTTCTCCATCTCCCCAAAAAAAATCATCAGGAAAATGTGCTGCAAGCGGGGGAAACCCCCTGCACAGGCACTTCCCTTGTCCCGGGGAGACCTCGGTGCAGAAAAAGGAGAAGGTGCCGGTGGTGACAGCGAAGGAGGAAGCTCTGGGCTGAGCGAGGACGTGTGATATGCACAGCACCACTGGCCTCACTGGGGGGGCAGCCAGTCACCAGAGCATCGCCCGTCTCCCATGGCCCCTGAGGGACATCACTGTCACCTTCCAGCCCCCCATGGTCACTCTTCATCCTTCCCAGTGAGCCGAAGCCTCCGACGGCACCGCTCCCCGGGGCAGGGCAGGACCAGCAGTGGCAGCCCCAGAGAGCACATCTCCCTTGCCAGAGGTGCCTTGGGCTCAGGATGGGGACCAGCCACTGGCAGAGCTCAGTGCTGGATCCCTATTGGCAAACCCACTCAGGAAACGCAGCCACGGCCCGTGTCGGCACCACGGAGGTATGTGCTGTGCCCGTCCCACACCAGGTCGCAGCGTTCAGCCCTACAAAGCACAGACACCTCTGGGGTGTCCAAGCATCCTGCAGCCACCCAGCCCCACACATCCCACTTCACCGCCACACGCAGGGACAGGTGGCCATGATTTTCCC
>NW_010240790.1:54610-63784 GCF_000690775.1 Eurypyga helias | reverse complement strand
CCTACCACTGACTTCACTATGGGCACATGAGTGATCAGAGCATTCACAACGGTGACATTCCCCTCCACAAACAAATTCATCCAGGGCTTCAAGTAAAAAATGCAGAGAGTCTCTGCTGTTCACCCACAGATGAATGGAACTATCCGTCTTGTCACCAGGGGTCGTAGCAAGAGGTTACTGCGAGTATATACCTTGGCTTCTGTGCTGACGTTTGCAAGCAGCTCCCTAGCAAAAAATAAAATAAAATAAAATAAAAAATCCTGCCATATCAAGCACTTATCCAGTCCCTCTAGAACCCTTCTCAGATCATGTCTTTCCACACCTTTGGAGTCACAGCTCCAGGCTTGACATATATATTTTTTTTCTGCTGACCTTTTAGCGTCCTTTCTGCCACAGTGTGTAAACCATAAGCTGATATATGAAGGCAATTTTTAGTGGTGCCACTTGTATCTGAGTGATTGCACACGCTTTACGTTTCTGGCCTGCCACCCTTCCACCTTTTGAAGATCTCTCTATTTCTTTTAAAGGAACTGCAACAGAGGTGAAAGGAAGTTTAACTGCTTCAAGACTTTGATGGCCCAAGAGCACCTGTTTTGGGTTTTCAAGAAGATCCGCTGCAGATTGGCTGACCAGTGCTTATGCTCAAACACTAAATCTTTCTTTTCTTGTACACAGACTTGCAGGGGTTGAAGGAAGGGAGGGGAAAGGCTGTGTAAAGCATTTCCCAAAATTTAAGCTGGCAGAGATCGGTGATCACAGCAGGGTGGCTTTGCAAATATGTTGCCGATAAGCTCCAAAGATCTGGAGTTGTAGACGTGGGGATTGGGACTTACAGAGCGTGGGCCTCTGAAGATATTCATCAGTGGAGCAGGGGGATACCCTCTGCTTAGATTTGCAGCAGACAGCTTCGCAGAGTAATGTTTTGTTGCCTCTTTGCCACTCCCTACCCTAGTCGCAGCGCTGGCGCTGAATTGCTCGGGAGAACACAAATGAGATGGCATCAACCCTTCCTTACAGATTCGCAGCACACCAAAGTGTCAAATTCCCACCTGGCTACAGAGGGGACACGCATGGGCATTATAATGTTGCAACGGTTCCTTCTTAATTTGCTGGTTAAAATAGAAAAGCAATAGAATAACAAGCCAAGGAGGACCACGTTGAGGCCAAGATGACCCTCCTCGGAACCGTGGCTACCTCCTCCAAGGGGGCAGACACACCATGCAAATGTATGCCCACATCTGCAAATGTGGAATATCAAAACCACACAGCATCCTCAAATGGGGTCACAAGCAAAGGGGATGGAAGTGCTTTGGCACCTGCAGAGTCCTTTTTTTCTTGTACACATCACCAGCTACAGCTGCACGCATGGAGGAGCCACTGCAGCTACTGAACTCACAAGATCCCAAATCAGCAGCAAAACTAGGAAAAGTCCATTTTTATCCTCACAGCTACTGTTCAAGAAATGGTTGCCTGGTAGGAGATGGAACGAGGTAGCTGATCTACCAATGAATGTGATCGTAGAGAAAGTATTTGTGAAGTCCAAGGAAAAGTGTAATTCAGGAGAGATGAGGGAGATTTGGAGAAAGGGAGAAGAACGTGGAACCACCAAAGGGATGTTGAGACTTTGGGAGGGGAACACGAAGCGTAGTAAAGAGAGTGGAAAGAGTTAGTAAGAGAAGGAGGAGAGTCCAATAGGTAAAAAAAAAAAAACCAAAACCATTGCAAATTGTCGTGAGGGAACACTTCCAACAGAGCAAACCCAGAGCCTTGTCGGAATCACCTGGACACACAGAACTATAAAGCAAGGAGGATTTGGTGCAGGATAAAGGTACAGAGTGCCAAAAATCTCTTACTTTTTAGCAGCAGAAGCAGAGGACCACATGGCTGCCTCGAAGTTGGGGATGGGAGGTTTCCAACCAAGCAAGTCGCTGCGTAGTTGCCATGGGCACAATTTGTGCTCAAGCTGTGCGCAGAGGCCAGGATTTGGCTTGGAGCCCCTGGGTTAAACATTACCTTTACAGCACTCTGCATGGGTGCCTTTCCTGGGCAGGGGAGTGATGGGACAAAATTCCGAGGGACCGCCCAGTGGGTCACCAGGAGACATCCTCTTTGGTGTCTGCATGGCACATCACATGTATTACACACTATAGTAAGGAAGGGAAGAGAAACCACCAGGCAGAGGATCGACAGAAAGCTTTGACTCTGTCCTCCTTGGGTCTGATCCAAAGTATGCTTTCATCACACAGTCCTTGATTTAAGAGTCAGACTGAGCCCTTTCTTCCAATGAGAGCTGGATTCCCAGCTGCCCTTTTTTTCAAATCTTGGCCTTGGCATAAAGGGAGTGTAAATAATTTTCAGTTCAAAGAGGGCTGCAATTGTCCTGTATTTTAATGCCGGGACACTAAGAGTAGCCTCTCCTGCGTGACGCTGGGAAACATCACCCATCTCACCTCCAAGGACCCTTCCTCCCCCTCCCAGGCATCCCTGAGTACAGACTGGGTTAGCAAAGGGGCAAAGCCCTGGGGGCCAGGCAGGCATAAAGCCGTGATTTCTGCACAAGGTTGTATACTCGCACTAGTGGTCTAGTGACCCTGATGATATTGATGACAATTAGTAGACAGAGATTAAAATGGAAATGAGGGAAGGATTCGTCTGTCACTTTATCCATCAGCTGTAGCTTGCCCCAGGCAACAGACACACACTGGGCTTTTTGTTTTGTTGTTATTCCCTTGTTCAGCTCGGTTGGTTTCAGCGGTTCACTTAGTTGTTACTAAATTTTTCTTAAAACTGCTATAAAAAGGGGGTTTTTTGTCAAATCTCCACCACTGACAACTCACAGCGCTGAGCGTGCAAACCATCCCTGGATGCGTCTGCTCTTGCTGCCTCCCTGATGCGGAGGGTGTCGAAGGGCTCCGCTTTCTTCTTCCTATTTCAGTAGCTTCTGTTTCTTTTGTTATTTTAATACTTAGAAAAGCAATTGGATTGCCAGGGCTAGAGCCTGAAGGTCTCCGTTTAACTACAGACCCACTAACAACAAAGGCAATGGCAGTACTAAGTTATTATATGGCCATGACGTTCAGGCTGGATATAAGGAGACAGGGAGACAGTGGCACATCCCCCTGGTGAAACCTGTCCCATCCACCCTTCTTCTCACCAGACTGTAAATTGCCATTCCCTGTCATTGGAGGACACAAACCCTGATTTTTTCCTGAAGTTAATTTCTAAATCTGATGGCAACTCATATATTCATCTTGTGAGACACAGGGAGGTTTTCTTTAATCCTAAAATGTCATAGCTTGTGGCAAAGAGAACCCTTGTGCAGCTATTATAAAATTCTGGTTCACACCTACCAATTTTTCAAAAGGCTAGGAAAAAAAAAACCCTTCTGTTTGGATTTGGAGTGGCATGAGAACATCCTCCTGAAGCTCTTACAGAGTCTGTAACACAGAGCTGTCTTCACAGCACCAACACTTCCATCCAACTTTCTTGTCCTCTGTTGTTGTAGATCCTTCCCAAAGTATCTCAATCAGGATACACCTTTGCTACTTTTATTAACAATACCCCACTCTGATGTGGTGTATACCCCACATGCAATAAATAACAAGCAACTATGCAGACAGCCAGTCACCCTATCCCTGAAAAAAGCAGATTCAGTATTCATAAAGTATTACAGAGCTGGCTCACATCTGCCACAGTCTTTTCATGGCTTCTGCTGTCACCAGCTCTGCTGATTTGCTCCCAGGAAAAGCCTGGGCACAGGCACGGCAGGAGCCAGGGAGTAGACCTCTGGTCCCCCTCGCCATCGCCTCCCATGCAGCCCACACTCCAGGTCTCCAAGGGACGGAGGCAAATATACAGAAAAGGTGCCTCTGCTGCCATCAGGGCACTGGCACGGAGAGAGTTCCTTCCACTTAGCTCAGTCAGCAGCGATTAAGGGCTTGCTCTTTAAGCTTGAAAAGACCATGCTTTGGCCCTGATCCTGCAATGAGAGGGGTGACTGGCTGTCATTCCCACAATTTCATTGTGGACTTAAAAAAAAAAAATGTTGGAAATCTGCGATTTCCCAGTGGGAATGCAATCACTGTTATAGATTGAAATCTTCCCAGAAAGAGGGACTGGTCTGAGGCAACACACCACATAGTAGGTATTCACCACAACAAGAGAAGTAGGAATGATTTCTACCTCCATCCCCACATTTCCCATTTGGGACTAAACCTGAACAACCTGATTTATTACACCTGCTTTTCACGTGGTTAGCTGCAAATGTTTCTCAGGTTTCTACTGCTGTTGATGGACTACTGACTAATCAAAAAGTCAGGAGTGCAAATTTGCAGTACTGGCTGCTAGCCAGTTTGCCCATAAAAGGTTTCCAAATGGTCACCAAGCCCTTAACCCTGATGAAAACAGCAACAAAGACACTGCCCCAAGCTCCTGCTCCTGCCACGGTCTCTCTCTCGCTTTGTTGCATACAAACATCATTTTTTTTTTTTTTTTTAAAAAAAAAAAAGGCACAATTCCAGAACATGCAGTGGAGAGGCCTTTCTGCTCATTAAAATCTACATGTGGGTGTGAATTATTTTATATCTTCCTCAGAAATTATCAGACCACCTCAGAAAATGATTAGTTTTCACATAAGGTGCCAGATCCTCTGGTCCATTTAGGCTGCTTTATGCCACTTTGATGGCTCAGCTCAGCCCTAAATAAAACAGGCTTAATTATCCTTAGGATTTCTCCTGCCTTGGGAAATCTCCAGGTAATGTGGAAATGCCACAGGGACTCCTGCACCACCACAGCTATTAGCGGTGGAGCTCACTGGCGGGGATATCCCCACGCCCCATTGATTTCCTGCTGCTGTGGCTGCTGTGGGCATCTGGCACAGATGAGGACCACCCTCGGGCTAATGCTATTTATGCCAAGGAAAGGCCTGGGAGTGGGATGGCCCCAGGACTACTGCTTGAATACAACCTTGGGAGTCTGAGGATAAATCAAAGAAGAAATATGTATGGTTTGGTTGGAATGCCCTACTCCAAAAGTCCCCAACCAAAGGGAGGAAAGGAGCTCATCGGTTTGGAAAACTTCTTCCCTGGTTTTCCTAAGCCCTCCGTCTTGCAGCAATACATTGGACATGGAGAGAGCCTTGCCTCCATTTCCACCCTCAACAGTCCCATTCTGAAAGTATGCCAAGTCCAGGGCTACATGGGAGGACACCCCTGGCCCAGTGACCTACTCAGCAGAGGGTCCTCTGCAGACACCACAGAGAAAAATAGGGTCCTTTCAGGGCTAATTTCAGCTCATCCTAAAGAAGGTGTCTAGAGGTGGCCAGGGGAAACACCATCACACACAGTAGTGAGTGATCAGCTCACATGTTTATGTTGTAGTCACTGATCCCTTGTTTGCTACCTCATGGGTATCCAGGGCAGGAGAGGTGGGTTTGCAGATCTGTCACCTGGATATGTAGCAAAGACACAGAAAGAGAGAGAGGATAGACTTACACGGGGGCACCGAACACGGCACAAAAAATGGGGTCACATCTCCTCAGTAGAAATCCACAGCCTCTTCCCAGCGCATACCCCAGGTAGTTCACTTCTGTCAGGAAGCCAAGACAGGGTTATTTGGGAGCTCACATTTCAGTTGCCTTTGTCTGTCTGCCTTCCCGAATCTGCAAACACCACTGCCGTAGAGCAGATCTGTGTCACATTCAGAAAGCCAGAATTTCTGCATCATGCTTAAAGGAAAGCTGAGATTTTGACAAAACTGATGGGCAAGCTCCCCTCGCACTAGAGAAAGTTTCTTATGCACCATGGGCGAGTGGGCGAGGGAATTTGTTGAGACCTGTCGTAGCACCAACAAGAACTAAAAAATCTTGCAGCAGCTACTGCCATCTGAGCCTGTCAAATTCCACTGCAAACAATATGTCACTCTGCTGGGGAGGCGGCGAACAATCTGAGGGTGAGAAAAAGGGACGTCTGAAGTATCCAAAAAACTCACTCCAAAGGTTTTAAAAAAGAAGAGAGCCCATGCATGCACGCGCACATGCACTCACACACATGCACGCGGTGCCTCTGGCCAACAGGCGCTTGCTTGAAAACTGGAGCTTCCAGATTTTTGTCAGCTAGTTTTTAAAGTATTATCAAGCCCCCTTGTTCCAGTAGAGGAGGATAATGTCAATCTTGGCACACCTTTCTTAAATTCATGGCCAGGGAGCAGAAATGCTGACGGAATAGGCAGGCTGAAAAGCTGCCTACATTTCTGTCAACGTTCAGGATAACAGGCTTTAAATGGACCAAACCCTTTTCTGACCAAACATTGGTTTAACTGGGCTCTGATTTGTACACCAGCAGAGGTAATGTCATTTGCTTGGCACCCTCCAGGGGATTTGGAGAGTCTCAAAACACTCGAGAAGAACAACGAAGAATGAGAACATCAGAATATGGGCTAGTGGCCTCATGCTCAGAGGCATTTTCCTCTTCTTTCAAACTCATTTCACCCCAGAGCCACACATGTCTTCCACACTTCTTTGCTGCCCTATCATATGCTGGATTCCCAATAAGCTAAAGCTCATGAGCAATAAAACTGTTCCTGTGGAGGTGCCCCGGAATGATGCCAGGGAGGCAGAGGAGAGCAGGGAAGCCCCCTTGCAGTAGCCTCTCATCAAGGGATTATTAGCCAGCATGTTCTTTCCAGGCTGAGAGTTAATGGTTTTCCACTAACTGGCTTTTAATATCCCAATGCTATTCACTGCATCATAGCCTTACAAAAGCTACCATGGTAAAGGATATAATTTGGAACATATTCCTAAGAAACACAAAGCTGACAGTTCCCATCTGCATTATGATTTGGCCCTTCCAGCAAAGGAAAACCCACAGGCAAGGGAATGCAACTTTTAAGTGCAGTGCTATATATAATATGTAGGGGTAAGAGGGTGATATCCCTCCCACTATATCTGTTAACATTGTCTCTGGGAAGGAATAGGTAAGAAACACAATCACACAACAGTGGTGCCAAAGTGAGTGAGAAATATTCTGTAAAACACATATTGAATTAAAACCTGAAAGTCTAAGAAGAAAACAGAAAATTAGAAACCTGTGGCCATTGAAAAACAGAACAGAAACAAAACAGATCAACATCTCACAGAGCAAAACAGCATACAAATTGGAACAATCAATATGAATAACAAGAAAACCAAAGCTACGGATCAAAACCTAAAGCACACTTGCTAAGTCTGAAATAACCACATTTCTCTCTGAAATGCAAGGCCAAAGCTGCTTCTTAAGGATAAATCATTGATGCTAATTACCTGCACAGGTTTGGAGAGCAAAAGCAGAACCTCAAGTTCTTTTAAGGGAGTGTAAAAAAAAAAAAAAAAAGAGAAAAAAAATCTTTTCTTTGGTGTGCTAAAACACACACTCATCCCCCTTCCCCAACCAATTGCTTCATAACCCCAAATGCCTCCCAACTCCCCAGCAAAATAATTGGGCTGTAATACTGACTTCTCAGCATAAACTCATTAAAAATTACATATCTGAAAGTGATAAGAAACCTCCTGGAAACATTCAGCTAATGAAACCAAACCTTTTGCTATGAATACTGTATGTCTGAGGAGACCAGATCTTCCTAGCCCATAACAAGATTCCCAATTTCTCAGACAAGCGCAAAACCTTATTCTGTGTCGCCTATTTCAGTTGCGGAGCATCTCTCCTCCCTTGTCAGGTACCATCTCACAGCCCCGTGGAGTCTTGTTAACTTTCTACCTTTTGTGCTTCTCGCTGTTCAAAGATTTCTAAAACTGCACACAAGAAAGAATTGAAGGGAAACTTGTCAAGGCCGATCGGTCTAAAGTTGGACCTATCAACTGTGATTTGCTTTAGGAACAAACACAAGCAATAGCCTCTTGCCCCTTTTCTCTGACTGTCAGCAAAGAAAGGGGAATCTCTGAAAATTATCTAAACCCTGTTTTCCCAAGCATCAGTTAGCCTGAGAACAACTACATTGAACCTTCAATTTAATACCCCCCAAATTACTATATTTTTCCTTGTTTCATATAAATCCGATTTGTCCAGATATATTTCAGGTTTTCACAAGATGATTTAGGTACGGTTTAAAAGAAATATGATCCTCTGCCATTTCAAAGGGACGGATATTTTTATACCAAAAGATATTCTCCGCAGCACGGGTCCAAATGCAATCATCACTTTGAAAGTGTGTGTGAGAGGAAGAGAGGTGTGTACCTGTCTTCACAGCATCTGCGAGCGGCACCCTGAGAATAAAACCACGAACAGCCCTTGGGACACCCTCACCAGCAGTGTGCGTGCCCCTGGCTGCAGCAGGAACTCCCTTGGGAAAGGGATTATTGGTCACACCTCTTTCTGCTCAGCCTAACCCTGGAGGCTTTGCCTGCAGGCATCACTGATGCAGACAAAGATGAAAAAATACATAGGTAGGGACACATACACACACACACAAAAGGATGAAAAAAGAGAGAATTGAATACACAGGAAAAAAGGGAAGGACACCTGGAGACTGGCCATGCCTCAGGAGACCAGTGGGTGCCCAGTCATCCAGCTGAAGGTCAGCAATTTTCATGTCACCCTGCCAAGTGCCTACTGGAAAGGCACACAATGCAGAAAGGAATCCTATTAGGGAATAGGATGACACCCAGCTGTTCTCCTTTTCTCTATTTTTAATATGCTCTTACTGGCATGTAATAGAGCCCATGTACCACGCCTGCGTGTAAAGGCCCAACTCTGCAGCTCCCATACGTGTGTCAGATAGCCTCAGCCTAAAAAGCTGATGTGAGGCGAAAAGCCTCCCTAATGCTTGTCTTATCCACACCATTTCAGTTTCCCGCAAGCCCGGTCGGAAAAGGCAGAGCTCAGCATTAGAAGGACACAAGCCTGAGCTCATCGCTGGTGGATGGGGACCGCTACAGTCCTTCACCAGGGTGGTATGTGACCAGTGGTACCCACACAAACAGCCCCTCAACAGAGAGCGAGCCATTAAACAAAGCACACTTAGAGTTAACTTGGCCCTTGGTAATGTATTTGTCACAGGTCTCATCCCACTTTAGGCTGTCGTGGCTGGCGGCAGCTCGATTTACCACTTGAAGAGACCTCTTGGAAAGTCGTCTTGCCGGGCTAACCATGGGAGAACGGTATTTCAAAGGGACAGATGCAA
>NW_010240790.1:39744-54597 GCF_000690775.1 Eurypyga helias | reverse complement strand
TAGGGAATAACTTGGTAAGGGCCACTTCAGTCTGACATGGAAAGGTCCACATCTCCTCCTGCTTTGGGAGCTGTAAACAGGGGTATTTCAGAGGGTATGGCTCAGGCTCCAGAACTTCTAGGTTAAAAATCAGTGAGTCATGTGCCTGATCCTGCTGATTATTTTGTCTTTGGTTTGGCCACAGGACAGGGCTTTGGGACTTTCAGACATGACAGGTAAGAGATGCCTATTTTTTGGTTTCTTAGATGAGGGGTTCTGTCTCAAATCCTTGGGTCTTATTAATCAGTCTGACTTGATTTACCCATCGCTGTGGTGGGCAGGTTGGCACTAAACAGCTCCCCTTAATCTACCCATCAGTTGTCAGGCAAAATCTGGAGCAGGCAAAGAGTCTTTTCAGAGCAAGTTTGAAGAAGGCATCCGAGAAACTTCCATTTTCAGAAGACACCACGGCGATGCTGGCTGGCAGCACGAGCGTGGCTCTGAGCTGCAGTGGATGGGCTCTATTTTCTCATCTTCCGAAAAGATTTCTTCAGAATGATGTGCAAGTGGTAATGAAGCTAAAAGAAACAAAAACTGTGGCTTGGAAGCGCAATCACAGATGTAACAAAGAATAAAGTATAGCAGTTTTGAACAATCTTCCTCTGGAAGCATAGCTACTCCCTGCGGGAAAAGAATGAAAATGGCCACACGGGCACTAGACAAGGCAGAAAATTGGGGAAATACTTAACCGCTGTTTTGGAAGTTTATATGAAGGACTGAGAAAAGACTGTAGGGATAGACAGTGAGTGCATCCCTGCCAAGGAAGTTGTAGAAAGTATCTCCACAGAGGTAGTGGGTCAAATTGAACAGGAGCAAGCATATATATAGGACCTTATAGGGCTCCATCTGAAACAGAAAAAGTCAGGGAATTCTGCATATGTAACCACTGCTTAGGTAAATGGTGTGAGAGTTTTGGTTGGAGTTCAAAATCACGTTGAGAACAAAATTACAAAAGCATCCACTTACACAAAGGGATGAAATTATTTAATTGCCTATACACTTCTGCTAGAAGTCGGATAATAAACAAGAGGAATTAGAATTGCTGATTTATGAGCATAAATTTGACTTGGTTGATATTACTGGGAAAACTCACATGACCAGAATGTAAAAATGAATAGCTACAATCCAGCTCTGAGGGCTCAAGTGTGCAAAAAAGAAAGGGTGTGGTATACTGTGTCAAAATCTCATGACCTCTGCAAGTCTGTGCAAATCAGACATAAAAGATTTCGAATGTCAGTAAAACCATGTTCTTACAAATAAACTAGAAGGCGGTGAGCTATTTGGTGCCTGCTACACGCCACCAAAACACCGTAAAAAACAGGATGATAAGCTTCTTTAAAGACTTATTTATCATGTGTTGGTAAAAAAAGCTGTGTTAACATATGGGACTTCAATCTGAATGGCATATGCTGGTGTTCTCAGGCTACCAGCACTAAAAAGTCCTCAGAATTTAAAAAAAAAAAATTACAGGCAGCCAATTTCCTAACTCAGCCCAGCTTGGGTTAGACTGCCTAATGACAGATACAGAAGAACTGATCCCAGATGTAAAAAATTAAGGGTTATTCAAATGCCAACAATCATGACTTGATCGTATTTGTTGTCAACATATAGATTCAAGTCCAAAGTAATGTGCGTGTTTATGGGGATTCTAGTACGTACATCCACAAATATAACTGCTGTTGAAAAAAATGCATTTTCCTAATGCTGAAATAATTATGAGCAATATCAGCTACAGAGGAACCTTTTCACGGTAATCAGAAAAGTCTTAAGAATACATTCCTAGATTTCAAAGTCCACAATTCCACAGCCAAGAAAGCAGTTGACAGTATTTAAAAATTACTTTTAGTGTAAAAGTAGACATGGAATGAAAACACATTTATTTCAACACAAAGAACTAATGATATAAAGGAATACTGATAATAACAATTATAAACCAAAAGCTAATAACTGCAGGAAATTGACAAAGGGAGACAGAAAGGGGGGGAAAAAAAGAGAAATCAGTGAGGAAAGGATATCTGGGACTTTTAAAAGCATATTGAGAACAAAAATGTTGTCATCTGTTACTGAAAGAAAATAGTAAAAATGTAATAATAATGAGGAAAACATATAAGAATACAATGAATACCTGTCTTCCCTATTTGGGAAATAGATTTTATATGCATATTGTCTTAAAATAATGAATCACACTCCATCTCAGCAATGAGTCAAGGGAGTTTAAAACAGCAGCTAGAAAAGAGATATTTTGAAGTCAGTCAGCTGGAAAATGTGCATCAAGAGTTTTCAAAGAACGGGCATGGAAGCTCTCCACCCCGCAGGGACTCAATGGCACTTACAGTACTCCAGAGGTGCAAAGTAACATTTCTCCGAAATTTAAAACAAGCAGATGTGGTCCTCCAGGTAGTGTGGGGACTGTCATTCTGAGCTTGGGTAAGGTAAAGGGACACTCAGTCCAAGAATTATATATTACAATACAAAAGGAGCAGATACAAATACCTTCCAGCAGTGTGGATTTACAGGAAATAACTTTTTTAATAATGTTTTTTTTTAAACTGAGATCAGGTTGGTAAGGGTGATAATGTTGATATGCTGCACTTAGATTTTTGTACAGCATATTGTTTTGACTTGGTAGGTAGAATGATATAAACTAATCAAAGCCGAAATTACAATGGATTAAAACTGGCACTTATGCTAAAAATGTAACTGTGAATGGAAGTCTGAAAATTGAGTAGGAACAGTTTTTACTGGGCCAGCAGCACCAGTCCTTGATCTCATGCTATTTAACACTTTAAATCAATGAATGAAAAAAAAAAAAAAAAAAGACCCAAAACCAAAACAAACCCACAGAATGAAATCATTATTAATAGAGTCCGCAGGTGACAGGGAGACTGCAGGAGAGCTACATCAAAGAGCACACAAAGCACTCTGAGCCATTTGGCAAACTGTAAAACAAACAATATGTACCCCGACGCAACGCTGTCATCCAGCCAGGAATGAAGAGTGCCAACCACACCATGAGACCACCACCTCTACCCCGAGCAACTCCAAAATCATGGTTATTATCAGCTGACCCTAAAACCTCCCTGCAGCCTGGTACCCACAAAGCCTAGTGCAGACTTGGGATAAACGGAGAGGAGTTTCAAGGAAAAGCAGAGCGGTTAACCTTCCTGTGCCTTTGGCAAAGGGGCAACTGCTACAGGAATACTTGCAGAGTCCAAACGGGAAATTGGTTAATTGTAAAGGGTTCAAAAGAGGAACAAGAATGGTGGAAGCACTAGAAAACATTCCTTATCGTGAACAATTCACAGACCTCCATCCCTACAGTTTGTCAAAGAAAAGGTGACAGAGGGTCTTGATCACAGCTTATGGTGACACAGGTCACAAAAAATAAATACTATGGGACACTTGCATCCGGGAGACCGAGTCATCGGAAGACCCAATGCTGGAAGCTGAAGCCAGAAATAGTGCAACTTTCCCAGGGAGTTGATTTATCACTGGAACTATTTCCCAAAGGGATTATGGCACATTCTACAGCACAGGAAAAATCTCAAAAACTGCAATTGGTTTGTGTTCCTAAAAGGTACAAGGTACTGGAAATAGGATAAATGCACTGTAAGACCTGTGACACATCCTTATCTCTTTCCATGGGCGATGATTCATGTCTCCTAAACTTTCTTCTGGAGCCTTCCCCATGTTTCACACATAATATTTGCCAGAATATTTAGCTCCTCCTTCTTTATTTTACTTGCCACCTTCTTCTCACCTAAAAGCTGCAAAACATATTTATTTGGTTGCTGCCATGTAGACTACCATTTATTTCACATGCCTGCAGCACTAATTTTCAGAGACAGATTTCACTTATTTCTGTTCTTCAGAATAAATGGTGAGAAATGGCTAATTTGCTACATCACAACATTTTAGGAGGTGAAGATGACGGAAAAAAAACCCACCAGCTGTCTGGAAAGTTAGGATATAAATCCAGCCTTCAAATTATTAAGGGGTGTGTTTAAACACAAGGGGAGGAGGTACCGCAGTGCTTAAATTTAAGCACATGCATATATTTTAGCAGGATGGGGGATTACAGAATTGGGGGGGGGGGTTTACCACTCTTCGTTACAACAAGCCATAATTTCCCAATTCAAACTTTTTCCCCAAAAAACAGCTAATACCTCTTTTGCATACATGTAATGAAACAGCCTTTTGCAGCTATCTTCCAGAAAACAGAAAATAATCCATTTTCCCTTTTTCCCCACGTTCCATTGAAATTTTGTGCCAGACTCAAACTGACAGAATTTGTCAGCTACCAACTGGAGATGCTACCGGTTTCCAAATCAGGAATTACGTGGGCCAACCAGTGGTCTGAAACCTACTGTAAACAGCCCCTAAGCTAGGAGCCAATATGGTAATTTGGGGAAGTGATTTAATATATTGGCTTCCGGTAGCAAGTCAGACCCCAGGCAAGGAAACACACTTAGAGGGTATTCGGTGTGACACCGAAATCAGGACAGTTGAGAGCAGTTTCCTCTCTGGGGAAGGAAAAACGGCAGCGCAGAAGTGTCACTTCAAGCTTGAACAAGTTTCTACCAGCAGAACTTGTCAGGACACCGTCGGGCAGGAGCTGACAGCCATAAATCAGTGTATCTCCAAAGGAACCACCGTGCACGCTTGCTTGACAGGGAGAGGGTCTCCCAGTGACAACAGCCATCTAATGCTCCCTTGCCCTAATAACTGCATAATGAAAATAAATCTGAGCAAGTACTCAGGAATGCTCTTTTCCTCCCCGCGTTGTTACACTGAGCTGGAGTAATGCCAGGGTTGAGGGTGCTTTTTTGTTGCCGTTGCTGTTCTGAAAAGGTTTTGCTCTGCAACCAATTTTGTTTCGTTAAAACAAACAGAGGCACTTGCTATTGATCTCCCTATTAAATAGTCCTGGTAAACATTTTGACTAGCTCTGCAAACTTAATACAGATGTTCGTTCTGCGCAGATCACTACCGACAGCTGATACGGGGCGGTAATGCGTGTCCGTGGCGGGGAAGACAGCAGCACAGACCGAGCTCAGGAGAGAGGGAGCTGCAGAAATAAGCCGCTTTCTGGCAGGTAAGTGTTGTTGCGTGCAGGTATAATACCACTGCTCTCAGGTGTGCGTGCGTGCCTCCACGCCACGAGTGCGAGGGAAGGGGGGAGACTTCCACTTCTGTACGTAGGTGCTTCACGGAGCAGCATTAGGCAGAAGAAAGACCCTCAGCATGCCTTCACCTACATCTGCCCTGATAAAAGGAGCTCTGCGCAAGGGACTGAATGTGTCAGGGCTCCGTTCAGCAGAAATTCAACTTCTGGAGGTGCCGGGAGCAGAGGATCCACAGGATTCCACGCTTTGGCAACCGAAGAGGCTAAACCTGATTCACAAGATAAAATAAAATAACATAAAAATAAAAAAGAGCCTCTCTGTTTGCACCCAAAGGTGTCTCGCACCTGATCTTGGCACCGGGCCGCCGCAGCAACCCAGCCTCCACCAGCGTGTCGTTACGTCGCCATCGCCCTCTGCCCAGGTGACGTTATTGGAGCTGAACCATCACCCTTTGGGGGAAAAAAAAAAAAGCTGAATTTGCCAATTCATTTGGGAAGTGTTTTCATTCCTCAGCACACCGTCCACTGCAGGTGCTGCCTGAGGAAGCCACCACATGACCACTACAGCTTGGGGGGAAGCATGGCACCAGCACCCAGGCGAGGCAGGGACCCCACCGCCTAGGGAGGGGCTCGCTTCTCCCAGGAGCTGCCATTTTTCCCAGATGGGTCACCAAATAACTGAGATGAACAATCTCCCATCCACAGTCGTCTGTGGCTGTGCCAACCGTGGGTGCCCAGGTGCTGGCCATGCTGTAAGGAGAAGCAGGGGCTGCCCCACACCGAGCATGGCCGTTCTGGCCCGTTCCAGCAGTCCCGGGGCACAGTCCAGCGCCTCGGCCCCACCAGAGGCACCTAGGGGAAGGGGGTTTAGGAGAGGACAGAACGGCACCTGGCAGTGAGGTGTGAGGGGGAAAAAGCGTGAAGGGGAGCCCTGCAAGCCCTGAGGAGGAGGAGATGGTGGTGGTGCTCCAGGCCCAGGGCAGAGACCACCACGGTGGGGCAGGGGGGAAGGTGTGCAGAGGAAGGAGCGGCAGAGAGGGGCCATTATGGGCCTTTGCCCTAAGCCGCTCAGGTCAGGGGAGGAGTCGGCAATGAATGGGTGAAGTTGAGCCGGGAGGAAGCAGCATTTCGGGGAGGGAAGGTGTTGTTTTAATTGGCCTTCATTTCTCACTATGCAAACCTATTACCATCAGCAGTAAATTCATTTTCCCCAGGTCGAGTCTGTTTTGCCTGTGACAGTAATTGTTGAGAGTCCTGTCCCACAAGATTTTTTGTCTTATTTTCTCCTCCCTGCCCTTTTGAGGAGCGGGAGAAGGAGAGCATAATGGGTGGGCCCCTGCCATCCAGCAAAGGTTGCCATACAGCTGCTCACCAGAGGTTAGGATCAGAAAGCTGTGGCTTTGACATCAAGGACAGACAGATGCCGTTTTGAAAGACCCAGGGCAGTAGCATCCAGAAGACAACTGGAAATGGCTTGAAAATGACAGCCAAAATATTAGGGACTTTGCGAGAGCCAGAGCAAACACATCCAGCTCCCAACTGAGCTTCACCCCTGGTGAGACCCAGAAGCCCCATCTCACAGAGGCAAGGGAAGATGATTTGGCTGCCCAAGATCCTCTCACCTCTGAGAGGATCAGCACCTACAGGGTCTGGATATTACCTGCTGGTACACTTGGACTAGAATTTGAGAAAGGAATATGCAATCTGCCATACCTCTCAGGCTAGGGCTCAGCACCCTTCCCAAAGAAAGATGATGTTGGTTTCTTGGAGCTAATCAGACTTACACACACACACACAAAGACACGCACACCAAGAAATTTAAATGGGGAATGATAAACAGGAGTGATGAAAAGTAAACACTTGAAAAATAACTTTCCAGGTGCATGTTCTTGCTAAGATTCATAAAACTTTCTGAACATACAAATATTTGTACAAATAACCAAAGATTATCTGAAATAGCAGAGCTGGTTAAAATAGCCTTGCAAACAAGTGAGGAGCAAAGCCCTTCTCATTCATGAATATATTTATGCATTTGTTTATTACTATGCAGCCAGCTTTAAACCTTACCCAGCAGGGGAGAGCCTGTATACCTTATGCCTATGGGCCTCGTAATGCTTCCAGTGGGGATGGAAAAACTTCAAAAAGAGTTTGGCATTCAGATCCAGTTTCTCTGCTTACCTGCTGCTAATCCAAACTCTCCCAACATATCAAAAAACGTTGAACCGGGCAGGAAACCACATGAGAACAGGTTTTCCTACAGGATTTCTGGCATTTCTACATTAGATTCCAGATGGAAACACCCATGAGAACAGCTTCTATCCTGGTATTTTTGGCACATTCAGTTACAATCCTATCCGGAAACCTGAATTGGGAAAGAAAAAAAAAAAAACAACCCACAAAACAAAAAGCACCAACCATTTACCCCAGCATTTCAGAACCTGAAGAAGGGTTTGTCATTTGAGATGGGTTTTAATATTAGGAAGCGGGAGACAATGTTCTCAGTTTTGTCTTCAGTGGTTCATCTGTCCTTACTCCATTTTCAGAAGAAGTGCTCCCCAAAAAATACCAGAGCATTCCACCAGCAAAACCAGAAATGACCATCCCCCTCAAAATAAGCATGGATGCTGCCCTGAAAAAACCTTTGGGCTGCACGCCTATTTTACTTTCCTGCTTTCTATGCACAAATGAATATGTCACATGCAAAAGAAAAAAATCACTGAAGCCTCTGAAATAAAGGATTTCAAAGGGTTTATCCATGGCTACAGTTGAAGTCAGGCTTTTTGCCAGTCAGAATGGATTCCTCTAAAAGGTGAATGAATTCATCACATTTCCTGCAGTTCATTTTTGTTCATTTATCCAGTTTTCCCACTCTCTCTAGATTGGCAGCCGATCCCAAAAACAGTAACTTCAGCAATAACATGTTTGAGCAGAACCTTTCAAAAATTATATTCAGCCCTGCCTGGTGATTTTTGTTATCGTGGAGTTATTTAATATCAATCTTTTTCTTATTTCTTTATTGTCACCGAAAGCGTATGCGTTTTGTTCTTGGCACTGTACGATTCTTTCTTGCTCACCTCCCAGCCCTGCCTCTTGCTTTTTGCACTGCTGCCCACACTGGGAGGAAGCAGTAATAACATTCAAGACTGCGACATCAGTGCGTTCAGCAGCAGCTCACCCCAATGTCCTAACGTTTCTGTGGGTTTAAGATGAACACTACATAAATCTATAGGAAAGGAACTGAAGGAAAAAAAACATGCTACTTTGACTCAAATAGACCATTTCAAGCTGTATTCAGAGGTCTCAAAAACCCCAAAGGACGCAAAATCTCTTTTCTTAAATTCCCGTAGATATATGTTCACATGCTGCTGAATTCTGCCAACTTTGTACCTTACTCCGTGAGTAATGCTATCGAAGAAGGTAGGACTCTTCAATTAGGGAACAGCACCAGGTCCTCCCTTCTTCCTCCCCAGCCACTGACTGCTGTGAGCTGGAAATGGTACCATTGACCCCCTCTTGAAGTACAGAGGAATTGCTTGTGTTTGTATTTTTCAACTATATTTTTTTTTCCCTTGAAGAAATGCTGCTGCATCTACTCACATGTACATCAGTTCCCTCTACTGGCAACATTAATTAAGCTATTCCTTTAATCCACCAGGTAGATCGTGGGTTTGGAAAGGAATATGTGCTCCACTTGGTGGGAATATATGGGGCTGTGTAGGGTATTACGCTCTTGCAGATTAGAGCAGAAATGTTAGTATGCTGGTTCTTACTAGCATACTACTACTCCTCTCCAGCTTTTTAAATCTCACGTTCCATGCTATGGTACAGGGCAGATACTTAACATTATCTTAACATATTTTTATCCTTGACTGTGGCAGCAAGTGGAAACCAAAGAGCAATGGCTCCTGAAGCAGCTCAGGTAAACACATGGTGCATCAACCCTGGAGCTCTCCATTCTGTGGATGGGGTGAGCATCCAGCCTCTCCTCAACTAGGGCCAGCCCCTCCTAAGGGGACGGATGACCCATCAGTCTCTTTTTACCATGTACCCAGGCGCTACTCTAAAGTAATGCTGTTTCAAAACATGCTTAAAATCATGTGGCCATTCGTCTACCTTTTTCTTTCTTTCTTTCTTTTTGTCTAGTTAAAGTAGATTCTTTCCTGACACAGGTAACGTTCTTCTCCCATGATATCAGGCCACAGGAAGAAGTCATTCAATATATTTGGGTGCTTGAGGAAAACACAGAATGAAAGAGAACCACTTGTCATATTTAAAAAAACCCAACCAAAACCAATAAGAACATCTGCCCCAAAGAGAACAAGATAAAAGATTTCCCCTTTGAATCCAAGCAGTCAGTATTTAGCAAAACCAGAAAAAGTATTTCAGTTTTCTAAGCAAACGGTGGGTAGTACTATTTCATAGCTCACTGCAGTTCTCCCAGTAGTTTCAATAGCTGTGTCTGAGATTTAAAACCATCGCTTAAAATCTCCATTTAGGAGCAAACCAAATAAAACAGCACTGGGGGTATAGTGACTAATAAAACCATTCCTGGAAACGGAGCTCTTCTAGTGCAAGTAGAAGTGGAAAGAACATAGAAATTGGTAGGAAAAAAGAACAACAGCCTCAATATGCCTGAATTTGCATATGCAAATGTGAGGGCATAAAGTTAAAGACCTCTTCAGCACCTCAGTTTAAATATGCCTCTCACTTCTAACTGGCATGGATAAGATGCCCTCAATGCACGCAGTTTCTTGGAATTTTCAAATTGCGTCTTTATTGGGGATTTTCCCTTTTTTTTTTTTTTTTAACTAGGTTGTAATTCTAAAAAAGACTGTACAAAAATGTTGTATTTGACTCCATGTTCTGATTAAATGCATTACAGGACCTGCAGTCATACTCAGAGGAGAAAAACCCATTCTTGCTCACGCTACTGCATGAGTTCCTGTTTGAGGAATAAAATTGTTTATTTCTGATTCTTCCAGGAGCTTTTACAGACTGATCAAGTGTCAAGGCATGGTAGTTGACTCAAAGGTAACATAGATATTGCCTCATAATATCTTTAGGACCTGAATCAAATCTTGAGATACTTTGAAACTATGGGAGTATAATGAAAATACATTTCTTTCTTTGTATTATCCTTTGTAATGGGGAGCTTTACATTTCCTTTCTAGCAACTATGATGTACATTGTACTATCAAGGCATTTTTAGGGACCATTTACCTGAACACAATTTGTGTGTAAGGTGTCTGAGAGCCAACCTGGATTTATGCTTCCTGGTCCTTGTAATAAGCGAATAGATTTTTTTTTTTTTCCCATCAAAATAAATGTCAGAAAGTTCTTTGATTGTTCAGTAAGGGAGAAAAACATCCTTTTTCAAACCAAAGAAATGGCTATGGGCTAGGTTTTGGTGTTACTGGAAGCTCTACCGAGCCCCCCAGCTCCAGGAGCACTGAGTGCAAGGACAAGTGTGCCTACAGGATATGTCCCAACACCCCTCCCCACAATGAGGAGGGCTCATTCTGTGCCTGGTTTTGGTTACCCACTGCACTGGGGAAAGTCCGTGAGGTGACAGAGCAGTCTTCGCAAAGTGTGTTGGGACAACAGCAGATTTTTGGGAAGAACGTTCTTGCTTTTAAAAAAATACGGTTGTAGCAATTTGCCTAAATTGCACTTTCCCTCGGTATTTTTTGGACTCTGAAAACCCTAATGCAGTCCAGCTACTCTGAAGTGCTGTGCTGGGATTTTTGTACATACACCCAGGCCCATCTGGATTCCCATACAGGCCGGGTATGTGGCATAAATAGCCCAAATTCAGCCTATGCAGGGCATTATTAGAGGAGCTCCTGTATTCATGCAGACAGGTACCCGCACATCCAAATTTCTGAAAAATTCTTCTAAGAAAAAACCCAAATGTTTTAAGATAACAGACTTACCAAACTGTGATCTCAATTCCTGCTTCCTACCTTCTTTTCACGGTGAGCACCTGAGGTGATGTCTAACACATGTCTACCTGAGGCAATATCTTTTTGATATCATGCAGTGGAAATGGCAGAATCTGGCTCTTTAGTGACCATGACATCCAAAAATTGGATGCAGGAATTCACCTCTCTTTCATAGGTTAAATGAATATTCTGCAAGTATCGATTGTTCACTTCTTCCAGAGGAAGATGAATGTGATCGGCATCGATAATCAGAAAAAATATCATCTACATACCTCTCATATGCAGATGGTGGCTGTTCAATACCAGTCGGCAGTACAGCTTCCTGGTGTGACAGGAAAATATCTGCAGCAATTGAGGATTAACAGAGGCCATTGCTACATCAGTGTTTTGTTTGTAATAGTTTCCATTCTACCAGAAATAACTGGTTGCACATTTCTGTGTCTGACATTAAAATTCACCACTGAAATCTCGCTCAGTAATAATAAAGCCCCTGCAAGAGTCTCTACAAACACACTAGACTCCAAATTAAAGAGCAAGTGTATTGTTAGGGTTTGCATGGATCTTTTTTGAATTAGTGCTAGGTGAACAATAAATAAAATTCCAGGAGAAGTTCCCCAAGCTGATATGCATTCAAGGTATTATCTTTGCTCTGTACTGTATGCGCTTCTGGGTGAAAAAATTCTAATTGCACTTCCATTCAAAAATCAACCGTGGGAATAAGGAATCATGCTCATTTTATGCACAGCAGCCCGAAGGCCTTATCCTTAAAACAAATTACAGCGCCTCCTATGCAACTCACACTCTGAAGCTAATTCTAAGCCTAAAGCAAAACTCCAAAATTAAACTTTAATCTGTGATCTAAACAATTTTGTGTTTGTGATCAATCTTGGAGGGGTGGATTTTAATATATATGTGTGCGAGTGCGCGCGTGTGGGTGTGTGCGTGTGTGTATATACAAAAATATAAAACGCTAAGGTAATTGTTATCGCAGATGAAGACAGAACATTAAATACTCTCCTCAGTAAGACTGAGATAAAATACATACAGCGAAGGCAGGGGATAAAGTCGTTAAGCACACACTCCTATATGTAACAGAGTCCTGGACTTGCAACCAGCGAAAGCTTAAATTCCACCACATGTATCATATTTACTACGTTCTGCCAAAGAAATAGGCAGGCTGCCATGCCATTAAAGCAATTACTCTTACCCTCTCAGATATGTAGAAATTAGATTCTGCTCCTTGAAATCATACGCTGGGGGAAGTAGAGAACAAGGAAGGGGGAGCACGAGGCGGAGAGGCGGAAAGGCATCCATTCCTCCCAGAAAGGAAAAATCACTGCCTCAGCACGGGAAGGCTGCAGGCCAGCAAGAGTTAAAAAGGAGTTGGAAGTGTATGGTCTGTCTCTCCCCAACTTGGTGCAGTGACTCTGCATCCTGCAGGAACCTGTTCAGATGCTCTGATAAGTCAGACAGAATTCATGGGAGATTACCACACAGCTCCTGCCAAGCTGTGCTGCAGCGCGGGTAATAGATATGCTCCAGTACTAAATCCTAAAAGGCCCTGCTACATCTGTCAAGCATGCCCTGGAAAAGCACCCTCAGTTCAGATGTTATCACTGCTCTGCCTGCATCAGAAGATTTAGTGTCCACCCTGGAGGTTGCTTTTGCCGCACAGTTTTCAGGGGCAAAACAACAAGGAAGAAAGATGAGAGAAAAAAGGCAAATTATTCTTGCTTAAAGCAAAAGGAATAAAGTGATGTGCTTGCAGACTAGTTCAGCTTCTCACCCTGCATCCAGAAGGTCCCAAATCCCACATTAAGATGGTACTGATGTTCTAAGCTGATTAGCTCGGACGTGTTCGGCTCCCTGGACTGTGACACCATGAAGATGATCTTCTGTAGAGCGGCTCTTTCCCAAGGAAAGCTGAACAACAAACCCAGCGGGGGGGCACAGGCAGTGGATAGAAGATGCCTGCCTTTGATAATTAACTTTAAAACTGGTTCTAGAAAAGCTGCTCTGGCATAAAATGAACTTCACAGAGCACTGCTTATGAAACAATTGCTGCTCCTCCCATTAACCGTATAAGCAGGGATTTGGTCAGAAATGGTTCTAATGTCATTTATGATTTTAGACCAAACAAGAATAGGTATATAACATAAATATATAATTACATAATATGCATAAAGGAACCTACACCGACACCCCAAAAACAACACCCTTGGGAACAACTCCTTTCTTAATGCACTACAAAATAGAGTTACGCATTTTAACCATCTGTCTCCTTATTCAAATCTGCAGGAAATATCAAAGTGCAGCAGTGTCTCCTTTTTCACTAGGTGCATTCTCAGAGTTCAAGGGAGAAAGGCTACAGTGTTCTGACCCAGTATATTGCATTTTAAACTTCTGTTTCCTGAAGCCGATTTTAAGGACAGATAAATTCCAGCTATGGAGATGTCAACAGGAAGAGTCCCAGGCTGTCGTGTTTATAGCTCCATACAGTGGTAGAGGCTGGATCGATGGAATGGATCGGCACGGGAAAAGCCTGCGTGGGACATGCATAGTGATGTGCTCTGCTGTGCAATGGGGTTGGAATAGATGATTTCTAGAGGTCCCTTCCAACACTTACCACTCTGCGAATCTGTGACCGTGGGGAAAACCTGGAGTTAACCCTAGTGTGATGCAAGACATCTCCTCTGGGCTTGCAGCTACCCACTACTTGCACAGATTCTGTCCTTAGAGAAGAAAAGATCAGAAAGGCAAGGCAGAGTGATGGGAAGACGGTAAGAAGAAGGATTTGAGGTGGACAACGGGAATGCAGGACTGGGGATGGAGCCCTAGGCTTCAGGACAGCTGTTGGAGAGGACTAAGGGTGACTCCCAAAATGTCCCCATCTGGCAGAGCAATGAGCAGTTGCTGATGGGCAACCCTGAAGATGTACAGAGGAGCATGGTGTGCGTTCACAGCTCCAGCAACAAACAGAAAGAACAAGGTCTTTCTCCAAAACAATAGTTTCTTAGTAAATAAATAGACATTTCCGGAAAAACTGCGCTCTTTGTGACTCTGTCATCTGTCACAGCGTTTGGATACTTGCTCAAATCCATTAAAGACTTGTCATGGTGTCAAGTCCTTGTCACCAAACACCAGAGCCGTAACCTGCGTGAACAACTTTGTGTGATGCCCAAAGCATCCACCTCACATGAAGTCCATCTCAGCAGCATCAACCTGGCTTGGGGGTCCAGGGCTGCGGCTCCCCAATGTGAACCCTACTTGTGTCTACAGAGGGGACTTCCGTGTCCTGACTGATGTCAAAGCCAGCACATTTCACAAGCACTGAATTAATGTAAAAGAACAACAACAACAAAAAGAAAGATCTTATCTCAGGTACCTTGAACTAACCTTGCGTGGGGTCTGTCTAGCCAGGTTATTCCAACAAACGTGCAAGAGGGATGCGGGATGAGTTGCAATGGCAAATGCCCTCCAGGTAGCAGAATTATACCCTTCAAATGGAAAAGAAGCTCTGTCGAAATAATGCCTCTCTCTACAACAGCCTTGCATGTATATATTTTTTCCTGTATCTCGGTAAATACACAGATAACAGGTATTTATGTGCCCAACATACTTGAACGCTGCAGATTCACCACAATCATGAAAAATGGCCTTACTCTGCTCAGAATATGGCATATACAATGCGAGCGTGGTCCTAATTTTAACTCTGGTTTGTAGTGATTCCAAACTATTTTTAATGCA
>NW_010240790.1:19744-34744 GCF_000690775.1 Eurypyga helias | reverse complement strand
TCGTTTCATATTTCTAGGACATCCAGAAGATGGGGGGAACCTCAGTTCACACAGAAGCTCGTGCCTTTTCAAATTACTTGATGAGTGCTTTGATGCAACACATTTTAACCTACAAATTACTCATTCACTGTGATTATTCGTTCGAGGATTAGATATCTAAGATTTATTTTTCAAGCACTGTAATGAGTAAACCTACTGCAAACCACGTGGTATTATTTTCCGAATCATTATTGTGAGATCAAATTGTACGCCCTGACATTAGTGAGCTCCCACCTGAAACTGCTTTGTTTGCTCTGCTACAAATGAGTTTAAGGTACCGATTAACAAACTTGTGTTTGAAAGCCTGAAAATTATTTCCTAGGACTATCCAAAATGAGCAGGGACAGGGGAAGATGCCCTCCTGGAAAAGGCAATGGAAAGGTAATGTGGACCAGTTAAGGCAGTATTCAGACCAGAGCTTACTGAAATTATAATTTCTGCTGTACTCTGTATTGTCCAGGTCTTGCTTTCTTAACATAAACCAGTATTTTTATCGGGTACAAACATACAAATATTAGCAATAAAGGGACTTTGCCCATTTTGAAAATAAAAGCAGAAATTAATCCTTGACTACTTCATCCAAGGGCAGTCATTCTGGATTTTGCCTTACTTCAGGCAGGCAGGATTGGGATTACCCTTGATTTGCTTTAATATACTTTCACCCTTATATAGACCTATCATTTCTGTGTCCCAGAGCACCCTGTCACGCTGTGCACGTCAGATGCCACCTCTGTCACACAGGAGACTGTACCACTTTCCGGGTGGCAAAAGTCACAGCTCAGACCACAGCACCTTTTGCTTTGCAAGAACAGCCATGAGGAACTCAAAATACAATCATTTGGGAATTCTCACTGAAGTTCCTTCCTGAATATTAACTCGTTCATTTGCTGCTATTAAATATACTCAAAAAAATATCAACATAAACTGGAAGGGTAAAAACCATTACAGAAAACATCTTTCATATTCTCTGTGCCACTTGCACTCCCTTACAAAGCAAAGTGCTTGCATTGTACACTGCAGCTTGTGTAAGGACAGGGACAATAGCTTTTCATGCACATTTTATCAGGATTATGACTGCTGTGCCATATATAGAAGTGTGTGATAAGTGCATTATCAAAATTATAACTGTATTTTAATCACGGCATAACAACCTCACAGAACATCCCTCTACAAGGAAGGCAAACCCAATAATGCTCAAGTCTGAATCTGAATTTTGAGCCCTCTGTG
Organism: Eurypyga helias; assembly: GCF_000690775.1. Classification (NCBI taxonomy): domain Eukaryota; kingdom Metazoa; phylum Chordata; class Aves; order Eurypygiformes; family Eurypygidae; genus Eurypyga; species Eurypyga helias. The sequence continues at coordinate 33,478 of NW_010240790.1, read as the reverse complement.
AGTGTTTGAGTGGGTTCAAAATTAAGTAAAATGAGTTTATCTATCCCTATTTCTATAATAATACTTAGCACTTAGCACTTCTCATCTTCAAAGCACTTTACAAACATTAACTAATTAACTATTAATTGGTAAATTTGAAAAGGTTGATAGGTGAGGTGAGTTTCGGCTAAGACCCAGCAATACGGATGTTTAGTTTATCTGTGAATTACTTAATCATTAGTGAATCACAGAAATTAGAAATGAAAAAGACCTATAGGGTCACCCTGTCCAGCCTGCTGCCATTACAGGATTTTCCCTTACAATATATTCTCAAGTGCTTTGTCTAGTTTAATTAGAAATTATCCAAGCAATGGGGCTTCCACTATTTCCCTTGGGATAGTCCTCCTTAGTCTAATGTATGTCGAATATTACAACCTCTTAACGGAAAGATAAGTTTTTTCTTGCCATTTCATCCCACCATTTCTACGCATGGCCTCTTGGACCATTTCAAACAATTCCTGTGTAGTTCAATACATGCAATAATTTTTCCCTTTGCTCCTCCCTGGGTTGATCTGGCCCAGAGCCACCAGATACTGGAAAACATCTTTTCTTAAAGAGAGAAAAGCTACCTTTTATGGCCACTGAAGGCCAGTTCGAGCCTAAGCTGTATTATAGATTAAACCACCTCAACTCATTTCTCTTTGGAAGGTAGATTCCTATGTACCCTGGGCTCAGGCTGGACAAATTTCTTCACCCATACCACCAGCATTACTCTTTATCCATATAATTTATTCAGACTGGAAGCTATTCAGAGCTTCTAAGGTGATTCTCACTACATCATCCCTGAAGTCCGTGCAGCCAACATATGGCCCTTCAGCCTTGCATCAGCCCTGATCCAGTGCCCAGCCCAAGCAGCAGCTTACTTTTGTTCAGAGAAACAAAGTTCATTCCTTCCAAACAAGAGGCCCTGGAAGATAACCCTGAAGGATTTTGTTGCCAAAATTGAGGCATGCTCCTGTGAATTAAAGAAGAGCTAAGGAATTAGGCAAAATATCGGGTGTAAAAAGATACTAATATGTGCATGGTACCAGGTGGTGTAAAACAAAATTATATAATGAAAAGATCACTGCACCTCACCATTTCTTCACATCCTTGGCATCACCCAGGGTTCATGGGTTCTTCTACTACCTCCGACACTAAGAATGTTCTAATTTCTCTCTGGACATCCCACTTTCCTGTCTTTCTCCTCCTAAAGTCCATTTGCATGCATCTCCAAATCCTGGGCCGGTACTGTTTTGGCTTCACGGCTGCCCTGCATCTCCTTATACACTCATTTTGCTAGGGCTAGTCAGCTGGATCTGGGTACTCTTCCAATCCCAAGTAACCCAGGGCTTCCCAATGTCCCAAGCCTCCTACACTGCATCATCCATTTTCCATACCGGGGAATCACAGGGAGATATGACTACATAAGTTGGTCTGTTTAAAACTGTTGCACAACTGATCTGGATTCCTGAAATAGTATCTTAGCTCTTCACCAAAGACAAATAGGCCTGCTAGCTTGTCCAGATGATCCACATCATACAAGTCAAGGATGTTCTGAATTTGGGACCATTTTTTCTATTTCCTAATGTAAAACCTTTACAGTGAAAATCTAAATAAACACCAGCTATATAATGAAAAAAGACAAACATCTGTCACTTGTGTGACTTCCCTTCAGACTATGATAACAGATCACTTCTGGCCAGTTTACTGCAACAAAAATAAGCTGAGTATTTAAAGTTCTAAAAATAAACAAACAGAAGTAAATATACTTGACCTGAGACTCAGATGAGAAGCCAGGTCAGGCTGTTTTAATTTGTTATGACCCAACAAAAGCTGATGAAAGCTTTTACAAGATTGCATTAGAGTCCCCATCTACGGTAGTGCCTGGACCAGCCTTTCTACCTCAGAGCCATCCTGCTCTAGAAAGCAAAGGGATGAAAGCATGAATCAAGACTCTTGAGACTGTGCCAACTCATCCAGCAAAGATAGCTGCAAGTACGTAAAGGAAAAACTAAAACTATTTCCTCAAAGGACTTTGAAAGTTCTCCCACACGTGCTGCAAAGTTGCTTTCCCCCAGTAGTGATTTTAACAGCACCGTTAATAATTCCAAAAGTCTGCAAACAACTTGAATCCAAACTTTGAAGCCTCTTTTTGCTCTGAAGGAGATATACTTTCAGTCCAAAGAAAAAAAAAAAAAAGGAGAAAAGCTCTGAGTTCTACTACTAAATCAGCCAGTTTATATTCTTATAAGGAAAATAGCACGAGTTTGAAGATGTATCGGCAATTGCTGTGAATATTTTCTAGTCTTTGATTCAGTATTTACCTGGAGGGACATTGTTTGTTTTATAGAAGTCATCATCTGCCTGTCATTTTTCCAGCTTCTGGTACTTAAAAAGTGTCAATTTGACATTCATTTTTCAAATTATAGAAGAAAATAAATGTTTTCCTTCCTTGTGCACCACAGAAGCACATAGCTAACAGTATTAAATACAGACAATTCACTTGCCAGCTATTAGCATTTTTATTTCCTTTCTTAATTTGAAGGCAAACTATCTTGGAAAAAAAAATTGAGAGAGACTAAGCAATAAACTTTGGTGCTTCTCTGCCAATAAAATTCTATCTCACATCAGGGGTGAGATTTTGTAAAACAATTTGTGATGTCTGGGTGCTTTGTTTGAAAGGTCATTTCAGGAAGGGCTACATGGAGCCCACCTGAACACGATGCTCCTTCTAGTCTCACACCAGGAGTGGTTCCTTATCTGCAGAAGAAATCTCAAATCTTCATAAGCCAAAATAGTTTAGTGGCATTTTAGTCACATATGAGTACAGGTGGCAGAGCCTGGCTGAGTTTTTTCAAACTGGTAACAGGGATAAAATTACATTCATATATCATTAATACATGCTCAGTCTTTTTTAAAGAAAGATATTTTTCAGGCAGACATTCAAAGAGCTGAGTTTTGATTTTCACTGGTGCTAAAACATTTCCCAGACCAGTGTGTGTGAGCATGCGTGTCTGTGTGAGGGAGAGAGAGCTTACACATTACTTAAAATACACAAAAAGCCCTTAAATGTCACTATATACACTTGAATAACATAATTTGGCAAGTTGCCAAACCCCTCACAAACAGAAACTACCAGCCCACCAGAGCATATAGCACATATGAGTATTTTAGGGGTTGCTGTCACAGCCATCCCATACACATATGGATCCACCCTCTCTCAAAATCAAACTTCTCATTTGGTCAGGTCACCTGTAAGTTGAATGAATCCTTGCCAGACTCTGTGTACACTTCACCAACCCCGTCTCATATTTTGGCACCTCAGGACCCAAGAGGTGGAGAGGACCCCTGCCACAACAATGGTGGTGGCAGGGGTCAGGTCTGAGCCGTGCCAGAGGGTCACAGCGCAGATGCTCGCCCGGCATGTCCTCGCACTGTCACTTCTATCGGTGGATAGCACCAACTCCCTACATATTTTTTTTTTTCCCTCCCTTGAAAATCAAAAAGCAGTTCATGAGTTGGTCGAGAGCCAGCAAAAATGAATAGTAATGAGCCAATTTCAATAGAAATAGGCTCATTACCATGCCAGCGGCTGATAAAACCAAATGCTCTCAATTCTCTCCAGCAAGCGAGGTGCTGGAGGCAGTGTCCCCCCTCCTGCCTGCAGGAAACAACTCACAATTTCAAAATTAAAAGAATCAAAATAGAAGTTGGAGTTTATTCCTATGTTCATACCTCCGTCCCCCTGCAGGGTCTTTTCTAACTAGCTGCCAAAAAAGCTCAGATACCGCTCAGAGCCTTTTTCTTGAAAAGAGAAATATATATATATATATATTTTCTGTACATTATTCACTCCCTGAATGGTAATAGGAAATCCTGTGTAAACTCTAGCAAAAGAGGCAGTCTAAGGAGCTTCTTTGAATTCAGCACATTTCTCTGTGCACAACAGGAGGCTACAGGTATTCTTCAGAGTGTCAGAAACCTACTTGCAATTTCTCAATTGGGAAAAAAAAAAAAAAACACCAACCACCCAAAAAACTGAAATCTCCATGCCAACCCTAAACCAAAACCCTAACCGAGCAAACATAAGCCTCTCAAGCCACAAACCCTAAACTTAAACCTTAAACCAAGCAAAAACATAAACCTCTCAAGCCATAAAACCACCAAAAAAATGACAGGAAGGTGTTGATAAATTAATTGAGGTGATTCAGAGAAAATGAAGAAACAGAAAAAAGATTTCTCACACACTTGATTTCTCCACATATCTCCTGACGGTGGTAGGACGCGGGCAGCGTGACTAGGTCTGCTTCACTCTGCAGAGCTAAAATCATTCCATTTTTACCCCAAAAGTGATTTGGACACAGGGACTCTGGGCTGGAGAGGGGGATGTGGGTGGCAGACAGCACCCGAAACACACAGAGCTGGGACACAGTTGCACCGGTGTTTGGCCTCCAGAGGGTGGATGGATGGACAGACACTAGGACATACGGTGCACCCCCATGCTTGCGTGCTTTGCCAGTGAAAATCAATGAAATCACCCCCTTCCCTCCCAAACTTCACAGGAGAAGAAACCAAAGCCAAATTTTGGGAGAAAGAACTCAGTACTGCAGCAAACTGAGTATAAACACCTCCTGTCAGATACATTTCTAAAGCAGAGTAATTAGCAGGGCAGGTTTTTTAACCAGAGGAAACAGAGCAGCCTGTAACATTATCTGGCTGCAGAGATTTCTCCCATTTTTGTTTTTCAGGGCAGGTTCGATATTTGGTAGGCATCCCCTTTTCCAATCCTCACCCTCCCTGGCAGAGACAGTCCCTGCCGACTCCCAGCCAAGGCTCCCTGACTGTCTGCTTGGTCAAGCCTTCAAAAATTATTTTCTCTTCTGCCATAAAATCTTGCAAGGCTTTCCATTTTAGCAGCTTGAGGATTTTAACTATCCCCTCTTTGCCCTGCCAGCCATTTAAGCCCTGAAACTACAAGCCGGCTGAGTGGAGTACATCATCTGTAAACTCGACTTGCCTAGTCAGGGGGTCTGGGGGGCTTTCTGCAGCACTGAAATAGAGCCTTTTAACACTGAACAGTGCAAATTGTCCACTGGGGACAACTTCAAATGTCTCTACAATGCATATTTCGCAGCGCTTACTGGCTGGCTCCGGCTGAGCTGCTACTACTTATTTAGGAGCCTACGAAAACTATTTTATAGATTTTGTTTTGCTAGAGTAAATATTAAGTTTTAAATACATTAAGAAAAATCAGGGCAGGAAGCGAAACAGATTAAATAAACCTTTCAGAGAAACTATTTACTTTGCATTTGTATTTTTTTTAACGAACTCCTTTCCCCGAGGTCAAGACACTGACATTTTAGTACACACAGGCTTTAAAAATGAGAATGCTCTCTCTCGCACACACGCTTACTCAAGGCAGCTCCTCTTGTTAATATTAAACTTTTCTATCTGGTTATGACACTGGCTGATATAATAAAGCGGCGATAGTCGTCTTATTCAAGCACTGCTCTGATAAATTATCTACAGTAATTCTGGAGCCAAAGTTGTCTGGTTCCAGCTGGTGTTGCTTAGATCTGTCTTAAGTCATTAGGAGTCAGTGGAAAACTGTTTTTCAGAGCCCAGACCTGACCTCTTCTAGTCCCCAGAACAGCTGTGTGTGCGCGTGCACCAGCGTGCTCACACACGTACAAAACACATCCTGATTGCTAATCCGCTTCAATTAAGTCTTATTGAGAACATTTTGGCTTGTGGGGTGTTTGTTCCCCTTAATCTCTTCTCTTTCCTTGCCGTTATCTGTGGAAAGTAATGGACCGTAACTCAGCATCACCCACAGAGCAACTCTTCAAAGACAAAAAATAAACCCAGGCTACAGCTAATTCAGGCAGATACACACTTGTTTAGCAATGGGATTTTGGAGATGAGTCTCTCTGTGCACTGACAGGAATGACGATGTGGCCCAGCCTTTCCTCAAACCCCCTCTGCAATCCTTTACACCCTCCATACTTGCTTACACACTCTGGGTGTGCACATACAAAGAAGTTTTCTCCTGGCACTGCCTGATGCAGACGTTGGCGCGTGGTATTACGGCAGATAAGTTTTACAGCTTGGCTGACAGACACAGATGCTGAGCAGCAGCCTCCTTCCGAGCAAAGTATAAAACTCGACTGCTCCACGCTACACAGGTCTTGGTCTTCAGGCCCATTTAGATTTGATGGAGCCCACAGTGCCAGAAGGCTGGTCCCGTGTGAGTTTAGATCTCTCCGTTCAACCTGCACATTCACATCTTACTCCGTCTTGGAAAGACAGGGACTGAGAAGATCGCTGAGATCACTTAACTCACCTCCTTGCCAGCACAGGATTGTTGCCCTGCACTTAATTTCTCAGTCGATCACCCGGTCTGGTTTTAAATGTCCCCCAGTTACAGTTTAGTCAAACACAAATGGTTGGGCTCAGCTCAAGAGTAAATGGATGAAGTTCTAGGGCCCGCACACAAAGTCAGACTGGGTGATCAAAGTGTCCCTCCTGAGCTTTAAATCTGTGAGCGTAGGAAGCAAGGGAGCCTCGACTGCTTCATCCTGGCAGCAACTCAGCAACCTCAGACATCCCTCCACCCGGGAATTTTCTTCTCAATATTTGGCAGTTTCATCCAGTTCTCTCTAATTTACCTTCACTTTTCTTTCCTTCTTTACGCTTCCCAGTCACACTGTGCTCACATCTTTTCTTCATCAGCCAGCCCCCAACACCATCCATGCACAGCCCCAGCACGTTTGGGCACTATTTTTGCTGCCACATCTCTGTGCAAACTCCCATCCCCTGATGATTATCACAAAGCTTCACCGGAGGCTCTGGTGGCTGCAAGATTTTACCACGTTAAACATCTTATTTTTGTTTATTCGTGTTTCTCATCTTTCGATCCTCCCTGTATCACTCAAGGGATACAGGCCAGGCTGGATGTGGCTCTGAGCAACCTGGTCTAGTGGAAGGGGTCCCTGCCCACAGCAGGGGGGTTGGAACTAGATGGTCTTTAAGGTCCCTTCCAACCCTAACCATTCTATGATTCTATGACTCTATATTTGCAGCTCCTCCCCATTTGATATCATCTGCGAGTATTTTCCTTATTCTGGATCATTAATGAAGATGTTAATTAACACAAGAGCTCACGCTGTGGTAACTCACCAGAAGCCTTTTTGCAACTCCACATCTCTCTGCCCAGCTTGTGCCTTTGTTTCTGGTCCCTCCACCGACGTTTGGGGCACATGGCAGCATTCACACTCCTGAAAAAGTCAGAGGAATAACACAAATGTAATGTGGAAGAATTCAGGAATGACTCTCCTGCCCTTGCTGACCCTCTGATAAAGTGTGTGTGTGTCCACTCACCCTCCCTCTGCCCCTTCCTCAGTTTGCCCATCTGTAAAATGGGGGCAATCGGACAGATAAGGTGGAACAAAAGCACAGAAGCTGGTGTATGACATGCTGCAGGAGCGCAAAGTGATGCTGGCAGCAGTGCTGTTAGCTTCTCCCATAAAATACCCTCCTCTATTCCTCGAATAAATGCAAACCTTAATTCACATACACACAAAATTAAGCAGGAAGTAAACTTGCAGATGAGGCTTAGGGTGAGAAGGCAGACCAGATCAAACAGCCCAGGAAATCTGGGCGATGCGCGCAGGCAATACGTGTGCCTAGGCATACCTTGTATTACAAAATATTGATGCTCCCTGCGATTAAGAGGTTATTAATGCTAATAGAAAACTACGCTTTGCTGAAGTTTCCCAGGAAGCCTCACCTAAGAGAGCCCAGCAGCTTACCCAGAATGTTCCGCTATTCCAAACGGGTTTATATTAGCCTATTGACAAGCAGACCCCGATTCCTCCCCAGATAAAGCCCTCAGCAGCCATGCATTTTTTAAAAAAAAAAAAAAGTAGCTGGTTCTCACCCCTTTAAAGGAGCAAACTATCTTTATGGATGCAAAATCTCAGCAGAACTGAACCCTTTTAAAACAGCTCAGGCAGCATCCTAGCCGCATCTCTCCCAGGTAAATTATCAAAAAGCATCTTGCAAGAGAAGCCCTTAGCGGAGACCTCTAAATAATGTTATTTTTACATGCAGAGAAAGCTCGCAGGCATGCCACAGCCTGAAATCAGCCCTTTTCCAAGGAAAGATGAGTCAGGAGGAAAGGGCAGGTCAGCAACCCGCGCTTGAGGTTGCCTCTGTACAAACACCTGCTTGTTCGCGGCTCGCACCTGCGCTGACTCGCAAACACAACGGGGCTGGCTCTATCGATACAGCCCTCTGCCCCGCGCCGCGGGGGGAGGCACGACCTCCCTCTCAACTTTAGCGAAAGGCAATGAAAGGGAACATTTTTTTTTTCCCCCAGAAGGTCAAGTTTCTCTCCCTCCAACGTTGTACTTCTGAAAAGACTAATTGGGCCTTAAAGATTGCAGGTGTCCTGCCAAGCGAGTGTAGCAGCGCACGCTCCCCACAAGCAAAAGGATGCTTGCAGAAAACAGTTTCTTTGTACCACCCATTGGTTTTTGCCCACACCCTTCCGAGACACATAGATGCATGCACAGAAAGAATAAAACACCACGGAGAGCACTGGGGGAAGTTTTCCCCCTGGGGAGGTCAGCTGCCATCCATCAGTGAGTCAAGCCTTTTGGAAGGGCTATATCAGTGGTTTTTTCCAAGCTGTACACTAACTAGCTCGCCACCACCATTAACTGCCAGGTATAACATATATGTAAGGGCGAATAAGGCTTATTTGCTTATCTCACTCCCCTCCCATACTCCTTTTGTTTGGGTTTTGACTTAGTGTCAAGTTTATTTAAAGTCTTAAGGCTCTCCCTCTCCACCCTCCCAGTGCGGGCAGGAGTTTTTCAATGCAGATCACGCAACGGCAGAGACTTGCCAGCACTGGGACATGATGGCCAAGGCCAGTGGATGCTTGCAGCAGTATCAGAGTAACCCTCTGCAGTGGTTCAGCTAAGGCATTACCTGCCCCTGCCCCAAAACACCTAAAAAACCAGGCATTTCATAAGTCCTTCCTTTTAATTTTTGCTGTTAACTGGTTTTGTATAGCACTCCTCCTTCCTTTCCCTCTGTTCCCAAGATTCAGCTGTCTTGATCTTCCATCAACTCTCCATCCAACCTCTGATATCTCTCTTTAAAAACATCTAGTGAGATCAAGTTATGTTTCCAAGGTACCACATTCACTTTCCGAAGCAGGAGGGACAGAGGGCTTGATGAGCCATCCATCCCCTCCAACGATAGCCAACGCACAGGGGAACCCGTGAGCACGCAGCAGCAAAGATCCAGCAGTAAAGAGATTAGCTTTGTCCCAGAACAACGCTGGGGCCAGGCATGTCAGAGTTCACCTTGGATTAAAGTTTTTGATTTTTCCAAAGGGAGTGCTCTGGAGGCAAAGTCCTACATGAGAAGGGGATAAAGATTTTTTTCCTCTGAATTGCTTAATATGTTGGCTTCCCCTATATTGCCAATAAAAACATCATTAGGACCTGTTTCAATGCATTCTTGCTGCATGTCCACCAAATTCATACAAGAGGAAAAAAAAACCAAAAACAAACCAGGGCTATTGGTTCTCTCTACAAAGACCCTTGGGCAGGTATTGGGTATCAATAAACCATTCCAAGACCAACGATTCAACACATGACTTTTAGGGCTCATCCATTCCCTCCTCCAAATCTGCAAGGGAAACATCTACAACACTATGAAATTTCTGTTCTTAAAAGCCTGCTACTACACAAGCCTGTGGTGGACAAGGATGTCCCCCTTGCCAGCAAACACACCCAAAAACCCTATGAGCATGTTAAAGATGGGCACGGACAGATCCACCCATCTAGGACCTCGGTGTGGTGCTGCTATCAAAATCTAAAGAGCTATTTACCTTTCTCTTACCCAGGAACTAATTAAGACAGAATTTCCTGGTCCAGATGTTAGGCTGAACAGAGGCAGCTTTCACCATGTGTGTGCATGGTAAAAACCCTCCTTAATTGCAAATGCAAGCATCAACATCCAGGCCAGGGCTTTAGTGCCACTAAAAGAACATAAAAACAAGTGCTCCTGGAGACCTAAATACACTGAGAAGAGGCAAAGCAAATTCAAACCTCCTACCTTTCAAGTTTGGGCTCCATCCCTATCAGAAGCACCTGCACCAGTTAAAAGCTGCTGGGTTAAACCCCCCTGATGTTCTCCTGGAGGCACCAGGTGAGTTTTAAACAGCCACAAAATCTGTATGACAGAGTCTCCATCAATTTGAAAACCACCCCCCATGGGATTGCTGGGGTTAACGGGAATTTGGTGCTCATAAAGTGGGGCAGCATCAGTGCTTTTAAAGGGAAATGTATTTTACAACATTTCAATCAACACAACGAAAAGGCACTGCTCTGGATTTTGAACACAAGCATCCAGCTACTCCTTGGTGCTCAAACTGCCGTGACACATCTTAGGGATCTGCGCTGGGTGAATCTGCGTTAATTTGAGCTTAGGGATCTGCACAAAATCTGCACTGGGTGAATCCTGTCCAAAGTTTGGAGCAGGATTAGATGAAGGAGTCAAGCAGCAAACAACAGAAGAGTAAAACTTAAAAAAACAAGTACTCAGCCCTAAAGGTCTGAGCCTTTTCAATATCTCTGGATTTCAGAGGACACTGCCATCTCTCATGTCCTACCTGAACCCAGCAGCTGATAACTATTCCAAAACAAATGTCGACAGGGGAGTGCATGGCAGACAGCAACGAGCGAGGCACTGGAGGGATCTGGGGAACGTGGAGGAGAGGAGCACCGTCTCCAAGCCGCTGCTATAGGAGATGGGGTTTGCAATCGGCTACCATAGTGTTTTCCTGCACAAAGAAAGCTCCCCCCACCTCCCACCAACATCATCCTCCTGGGCTTCAGCAACACATCTGGAAACAGACCAAGATTCCCAGCTAACTGAAGCTGCAAAGCCAGATACTTTGCGCCAAGAACCCACTGCCCACCCTCTCACACCACCATGGTTTCCCTGGTATGACTGACCGGCCATTGACAGGGGACAGCCTCCTTGCAAAGCTTGCACCAAGGTCGCCAAAGCTAAGCCTTCAAAACACCGATACAGTTACATAAAAGAGCATCTCTTCCCTGCCCTCCAAAGGAAACAAAATTTAGCGTGATAAATGGCCATCTTAAACCCATGTAATCATTTTAACGCAATGAAACAAGATTTGCTCAAGTTACTCCAGGCTCTAAACTTCTGAGCGAAAGGTGGCGGTGGCCTGGCACGATCTAACACAGCCAAAGCAGACCTGCCCCAGGGAGCAGGGACAGATCCTGTCTCACCCTTTGACACTGCCTCGCTGAGTAACCTGCCTTAAGCGTGCCTTCACAACAGCTCCAAATTAACACTGTCACTATATGCACTGAGTGTGCAGGCTGGGAAGCCCAGGGGGGCAGGAGAAAAGGTGGGAATGGCTCAGAAAAATGTATTTTTAGAGCAGGCTGGATCCTCCTCATGCCAAACCGGAGAGAGCTGAGCACCTCAATGTGTGCAGAAGTTTACTGCGGGTCTCCATTTCACAAATTCCATTCCTCCATCAGCATCTCCCCTCCAATGTGAAAAGAAGTCTTTTGGAAACAAAATCACGTATCTTTGCATTTTGCCGTTCAGGGAGGCAGGATCCAGGCCAATTTAACGCCCAGGCACAAGTGGGAATCTCAAACCGTCCACTTCCTTTCTAGGGACAAAAAAAAAAATCCTTAGCTGAACCAATATGCTTTTTTCCATATTTAATAATTTGATTTTGAAGGCTAGTCATATCAAAGAGCAAAATATTCAATATCGTTAATTCAGTTTTGCAAAATATATTCTTAATTTAAAAATGATTTTGCTCGGAGTGGTAGTGTAGTAATAAAGCAGGTATTGACCAGATCTTATTGATTGTGCTGTCCTCGGGCAAGGAACACTGACCTTGCTCACACTCTTATTGCTTACGCTTTCCCTGGCCTTCTTCATCTATGCCCGCTCAATAATATATTATTAATATATATTTTTAGCAAAAACTGTATGTTACAAGGTTAGGGCTTCTTAGTGATTTTTTTTTTTTTCTCCTCCGTGCTGCTCTGCCTTTGGAGTTCTTCAGGGAAGAAAAGATTTTGCAGCTGAGTTGCTCCAGGGCTGCTGTTCACAAACACCTTTAAACCAAGTTGCTCTGCTGAGCTGATGAAGGCCAGACACACTTTTCCCTTCTATTTTTAATTGAAAGATTGTTCGGTTGCCAGTCCCTTAAGGAACCAAAATTCACCAGGTAAATACAGTCAAGGGAAGAGTTATACCTCAGGTACTTAAATGAAAGATAGCACATATTTCCAGTGAGATCAAGAGTTAATAATGCAATTTAATTGTTGATCATTCTTTTGAGATAATTATAACTGATTGGAGGGCTTGATTTCAAGTGCAACTGCCTTGCACTTGAAACTGTACTTTACACCTAAGTCAAGGTGGGATTAAGAGTATGGGACAGATGTGCTGGCCCCATCAGAGCACACACCCACAGACTCACAGCACAGGCACTGTAGGGTGCCCCTCTCACCAGGACCCAGAGCCTGCTTCCTGCATCCCCATTTGGCCACACTATCCTCTCAGAGTCTCCAAAATCTGTTAGAAAAAAAACAGTTTTGTAGCCACCAACCCCAGACCCAACCCAGGCTCCAAGACTTTGCTCTGGGTGTCTGTCTTTTTATTGGTGCAAAATTAAATATGAAAACAAGGACAAGGTGCAGCCAAATGATGCAGCGATCCAGTTTTGCTCACAGGATTTTATCCGTTACTGACCAGCTTTCATTAGGCACTAGAAAAACAAAGCAAGAGCAAAATATCTAAAAAAAGAAAAAACCAAAACAAAAAAACACACACCCCACAACCCCTAAAAAAAACATCAACAGAAGGAAGAAGACCAGACACCAATCCACAGCCCTGGCATGGGGAGGCACCGGGGCAGAAGTCTACAAACAGGGAGGAATAAAAATACACTGTTTACATATCAAGGTCTTTAACATAGAGTTAGACTTGGTCCCTTTGGCTGGTTAATTCTGTAAACCACCGATTTTCCTCGTGCACTGGCAGGAGTTACATGGAAAAGAAACAGAACGATCTGCGAGCTACCTGCAGGACGCGTCGCATTGCCTCGCCAAGCCCACGGCGTGTACTGGTATTTGCATGTGCAGCTCGTAACTGGGAGCCGAATGTTCAATGATACTTTTGTATGAATGACACTATGAAAAAAAAAATAAATCGTATCGCATTGTATTACCAGCCATTGAGGGCTCTTTTGTTTAGTTTGATAATATTACATGTTTAATAAAACACTGTTGAATTTTGATTGCATCTTGTGAGCACAGTCCTTTATCCTTTCGCCAGCTGGCTGATACAAAAGCTTATTTTCTTTTTAAAGACATTTTAATTCCCAGTCTCCGTCTCTCGCTCCCCGGGTGAGCGGGAGCTGGGGGTGCCGGGAAGGCACAAAGCCTAGCCTAGCACTGACCCCCTTCGGCCAGGTGCCAGGGGGTCAGCCTGGGATGCCCCTGGGACAAAGAGGGGGCACACCAGTAACCGGACAGATGCAGGTGGTGTTGGGAAGGCATCGGTTGGGTTATTTATGCCTCTAAATGAGTAACAATGAGGAGCCCCAGCGTTCAGCTAATTACTTTGCATCAGCAG
>NW_010240790.1:12943-19726 GCF_000690775.1 Eurypyga helias | reverse complement strand
ACATACAGTGCTGGCTTTCTTTTAGTATTTTTTACCCTCCAGTGGAAGCGATCAACAAGTTCACCTTGCATTAGAGCTGCATCGATCAGATTTGATTAAACCCCAAACCGTGAAAAATTTCATAAACTCTCCTTCATGATCAATTTGTGTGGAAAGTCCCATTTCGATACTACAGGATGCTCAGGCTGTTTCCAGGGACTCCTTCAGTATCTGAGGAGCTGCTGTCTAACCCATGGACATCTCATGTGTATCCAATACCCTCACTTCCCTGAATCTCCTCTCTACCCACAAGAGTTAAGTTATATCGTGCTAACATAGAGGCCCTCAAACCCAACCATCTACACCAAAAATTTGTTAAAGTAACTCTAGTACCCTTTGGTGCTGGGCCAGCAGGCAATTGCCATGATCAAGGCCAAGCTTCAGGGTCAGTCTTTGCAGGTTAAGAGAGGTCAATAACATGGGCAGTATCAGGTTCCTGGGATCTGTTTCCCAACCAGACTTGGCCAAAACCCAGACGTGGCCAGCCTGCTGCAAGCATGGTAATACAGAGTAGAAACATCTCAGCTTGAGCACTTAGATGCCACAAGCTGCTCCCCAAATAACTCTTCCCTTCACCCTCTCCAAAATCCCAGTAAGCCAAATGCCCATAAAGAGCTTCCACCAAAATTTTCATGAGATAGGAAAATAAATAAAAAAACCAACAGGTAAAAACATGCTCTTCTCTGCTTTCAGCTCCAGTCCTTCTCATCAGACACACATTTGGGACCCATGCCTAATATTTCTTGAGGTGAGAAGAGAGTTGCCTGGATTATAGGAATACAAATGGATTAATTTGGGGGGGATTAGATACACAGCAAAATATAAGTTTGTCTTGTATTAGCATAACGGTGTCATAAAAATGTAGATTCGGAGGCAGAGATTATTTGTGGTACTGTTAATATGTTGTTGCTATAGCAAAAGATGTACACAATATTTACACTGTATTTGACCACATAAAACATGTCGTATACAGACACAATTTTTCATTAGATGAAAGAGAGCCAGAGGGCTCTTCACGCTGCCAGTGCCAGCGCTCCTGATTTTTCCTTATTTTTTACTTTCAAGAACAAATACAGTTTTAAACCATCATTACTCTATTTGGAACAGTTAATATTTCATATCGTGACATCGCTGCTCAGAGGTAACAGGTTTAGTTGATTACTATTTGTTTATAGTGCTGGAGAAACCTGCAATCATAGAGAACATAAAAGGATTGCAATTAGATCTATTGGTTGAGAGCTGCACTTCGCTGACCCACTGTAAAGTGCTTAGCACTATCAAAGAGATAATGCCTACTTGCAGCTGGCACATCTGTACATAATAACATGGGCTACATTGACACAGCCACTAAAGACTGCCACTACCCTCTTTAACTAGAAGCAGAAAACAGATCATGCTTTTAAAGAGCGTATCAACAAAAACCCTTACACACTTTGCCAGAATTAGCACACTCGCCTTCATGAGAAGCTTTTCCTTTTCACTCCTGGTTCTTCAGAGAATCCAAACACAGACTTGAAACAAAAGGCCAGGGACGCATCCAGGCTTGGCATCACGGAGCATCATTTTCTTGCATTGCAAGCTTGCGTCAGAGATGGATTTTGCCCTCCCAGCTCTCTATGACTAGAGAACATTCCCTGGTTCCTTGGGAAGGTAGATCTGGGGGAAGCTTGCACCAGGGTAACGTGAGGAAACCTGCTTTGCTCTCATGGGTTGGCAGCGCAGGACCTGATCTCACTGGTAAGTCACTGAAACCCCAGTTTCTGATAGCACCTGTCTTAAAGGAAATCCCGTAGCTATGGCCTTACTTTAAGTGTGAATTCAAATGCAACTCAAGTTTAGGACGCACTTAAATATTTCCGCAACTCATTACCTGAATTGGCTAAATCTCATGGGGGAGTATCGTGGATTTACACTGACCAGTTCATCCCTTTAGAGATTTAGGAAGATTTTTTTTATTATTATTTGATGGAAAACTTCTCAGGCATTTCCCAGTTGTGTTTACCATCCCCACCATCAACAGCAGGAGCCTGATTTTGGGAAATAACCTTATGCACCAAGATGCAGAACTTGCTTTGTTAAGACAAAACCATAAAGAGCCTGAGCTGGAGCCTCATGGTGCCTGCACTCCACAGAAAAATTCCTGTTTCTGTTGCAGCTTTAAGTTTAGCTGCATAATTGTATCTATCCTTTCTCCCTCAACGCCGGTGCTGGCACCTGTGAACCGCTGCCCCGCTGAAGTGTGCTGTTGAGCTCTCCTCTGGAAAGCAAGCACCAGGAGCATGCAAACATTTCTTGGCATAGAATCACCTGCACAGGATGAAAAACCCAACGCAGGCGGTGAAAACCCTCTCATTGACCTTGGCTGGCTGCAGATCAGGCCTCAGAGAAGCAAAACTGAGTAAGGGAGAAATACCAGCAACAGGTTTTCACGTGTATTTTCCGTGCCTTTGTGGCCCTTCAAAAATGCCTTGGACAAGGTGCAGGCTTAGATCTGCCTGGGGCAGGGGGGATCAAGGGCCACCAGCCCTGGCTGAGGATGCAAAAACACTCCTCAGGTGGCCACGTGAGCCATCACGGAGGGTGTGCTGGTTTTAGCCGGAATTTTCCTCACAGTAGCTCGTATGAGACCATGTTTCGGCTGTGCTGAGAAGAACGCTGATAACACACTGATGTTCTTAGTTGTTGCCAAGCAATGTTTATACCAAGTCAAGGACTTTTTGAGTTTCTCATACTGCACCTGTGTTCCCAGCTTCTGCTCTACATGAAGGGAAGAGACACAGCCCAGACATTTGACCCAAACTGACCGAAAGGATGTTTCATTCCATAAAACATTGTGCTCAGTATGTAAGCTGAGGGGAATGAGTCAGAGGTCTGCCTCTCTCTTGCTCTAGGTCTGGTTCTCAGGCTCTGGCTTGCTCAGGGATGTCAGTAATGAGGTGATGAGCTGTTGTATCATTTGTTTTCATTACCTATTATTAGTAGTAATATTAGTGTTATTAATATTATGGGCACTATTAGCTTATTAGTATCGTTATTTTACTTAATTTCTTTTCAATTATTGTTCTTATCTCAATGCGTGTGATTCCTTGTCTTTTCCTCAGATTCCCCTTTCCATCCCACTGGGGGAGGGAGAAGTGAAAGAATGGCTGGCTGGTGCTTAGTTGCTGGCTGGGGTTAAACCACAACAGTCTTATTTGCTGCCTAACGTGGGGCTCTAAGGGTTGAGATAAGGATAGATCTGATTAGAATATGTTTAAACAGGATTGTTATAAGTATTCATTATAGTGATGGGGTGATGGCTGTTGACTCCTTTAGTCTTAGAATTGTTATCAGAACTGTGAGATCTACTGCCCTACAAGTTCCTTGTTACGCTGATTATGAGTGCTCCAGCCAAGACAGAGGGTTTGCACGCATGTTCCCTGTTCCCATAGTACCAAGTCAAGAAGATATTTCAACCAACTGGGAAGCGATACACGTAAAACCGATATAAAAGACTACATATGACAAAAGCCAACATGCAGTTACGCCTACAGAGTCCATTCCCTGGTGCTCCCACCAAGAATAATGGCATAACACGCCAAAAAAAGGGATCATGCAACTACATAGCTGGAGGACATCCCCCTTTGTCTCACTGAGAGCATTAAAGGACCTCTGCTACAAGGGAAATTACAAATTTTCTTGTGAAACTGAGCTTGAGAGGCTGTGGTAGGGAAAACAAAAATCAAAATCATGTTTGGATTTGGCCTCTTCAAAATATTTGTCTGGGATATGGCCAAAACTTTTCATTTTGATACAATGTAAGGTGGGAGGTTTTTTCCAGTTTACTAAACTCAATTTTTATGTTACAATGTAACTTAGAGACAACAAAAGTATTTTGACTGTTATTGTATTATTATTTTCACATTGGGCCAAATTAATTGGCTACTACTATTATGTTATGATTGAGAGAGTCAAAAGCTTTAGACGCTTACATTTTAACATTACAATATATAACAAAGCTTAAAATGGTGTAGCCAGAACAAATCCAGACCCTGTTTCATTGAAATGAGAGACAGCAAACACACTAGACACCAGAGCTACCCTATGGCATGCATGCCATGGGCCACATCCTGCCCAATGCTCCAGCAGAACGTGGTGGGAGCTGAAGAGCTTGTTGGTGCTACTTTGAAATTGGATTATCAGCTCTCCCCAACACATCTGTGCTTCAGACACAGGTGATAACAATGGAAGGAAGCAACAAGCATCAGTTCTGGGGACTGCATTGTACCAGTGGTGAAGATTTGAATCTGGGGTTTGGAAATTTGGTGCTTTTCCTAAAAGTCACATCTCCTGGAGTCCTGTGACTAAACAGTCTCAAGTGTACATTTGTAACCATTGCACATCCTCAGGACTGCAAAAATTATCTTGAAAAGAAGTCCTAGAAAGGCCAACACACAAACCTGATCCAAAACATCCCACGTACCATGCCAATGCATTTTGTTGTCTTTTTTGGGAAAGCACCGCTGGATTCATTTTGGTTCTACCTGGACCTTAGTGGGACTGATGGAGGCAAGACCAAAGCTCTCAAGGTTTGCATGAGGATACAGCCAGGGCTTTTTTTGTCTTGCCCTTCACTCACGCTACCACAACACACAAAGAAAAAGCTCGTTCTGTTATCAAGGGGATCATTTGTATTCCTTCCTCTGCTTCTGAGTGCCTTATCTCTCTGCTATATAAGAGTGCATGTGGGATCCTGTCATTCAGATTGCGTTGTTCGGATGCAGGCGTAAACGCTGGCTTGATTACAACGCAGAAATACTACTCCCTACCCGGAGGAAGAATTCACTGCAAAAATCATTGGGTTTGTTTTTGTTTATGTTACAGCACTCCAGTAAGTGGAACAGCTGAGTGTTTATCCTACTGCAAGGAAATTCATGTTGGTATTTGTAATAAATGGTTTACACTTTAAGGGATAAAAACAATTTTAAAATCTTGGGAAAAAAAAAGAAAGGAAGAGATATGAATATATCTCTGCAAATTTTCCTGTATACCCGTGCGTTTCCTTCTGCTTCCTTCGCCCTGGAGTCCCGAGCCATCACTGCACGCTCAGCAGATCCCTGTGTGGGACACACCTATGCCCAGAGTGGTCCCAGCCTCATCCACCACCTCACCAAAACCCAAATGGAGGCATGGGAAAGACCTCCTTGGACATCAAGGGGGGCTTCAGGTTTCACATTGTGAAACCCACTCACAATGTGAAACCCAGTCAGGTCCCAGGAGTGAACTGGGTAGCCTATGTTTGAAGATCATGAAGCTCTCTTCCCCAGAGACCTCCTATCTGAAGGCATACTGCTCTAGCTCTACTACCAACCCACAAATGAACTGAAACCAGAAACAATTGGATATATTCCCAAGCAAACCTGCTCCCATGAGATTTCCAGCCACATTCTCCAAGAAAACACAAAAAAAAACAATCCCCAAAACACTTCATGAGGCCCCTTCAACACTCAGAGCAAGATCATTGAAACTGCTGACGCATCTCAGAGCATTTCCATAGGGTCTCCCAAGATGTGCCTTTCCTGCAGCCACTGTTGGATGTTCTCTGAGACCCACTGTCCCATCGCACAGGTTTCTGTCTCAGAACAGGGGATGTTACGAATGTGCAGAGCCTCCTCTGGTGGGGCACAGCTGTTTCATGTTGCAGAGAGCCCAACACCCCCCTTACCGGGCACCAGAGACACCAGCTGCAGAGGAAGACGTGTAAATTCAATTATTTTACTCTGCTCTGACCACTTTGAGAAGACCTCTAGGATCCTTCGAGTGGTTTCTGTTGAACACATTGTGCTCAAACTGCCAAGGGAGGGACGCAAACACGTGGCAGGAGCCGCAAAGTCCACCAGCATCACATGCATCACGTTTCTCTGCTGCTCCAGGTCTCTGCGGATAAGTTCTCTATAAATTGCAGAGTTAAATTCCCATTCACAGATATGTAAGCAAAGATCCCACCTAATTTCAAGCTGTTTGCACTGTTCTCACATGTCTGAAAATGATCCTTTGCTCAATAGTATGTTTGGCAGGTCTCAAATACAAGAAAAAAGTTGTATTACTAATACATTTGAAACACATCTACACTAGTTACACAATGTCATAAGGAACCAAACCCTTCAGCCTGCATGGATTTGTACCTGGGAGTTTGAAAAATGCCTGACATGGGCATTTGGCATTTCTTGTGAGGATGAATTGCTTTGAAATTGTCTACCTGCGGTCTAAGCAATAAGACATAGTAATGATGCTGAAATGACGGTGAGAAGGAGGGAATCTGCTGATGGCACTGGAGTGGGAACAATATTCTCATTGTTTTGATATCACCATCACGTTATCCACAAAATAATGGAATATAATGAAACAATTTATCCTCCAGAGACATGTATTTTATAAAGGCTCAGGAAGAAAGGACAGACTTCTGAATTCCCTCAGCTATTCAAATTTAGACCAACACAAAACACAGTAGAAATTTCAGGAATTTTTGCCCACTTCTAGCAGTTGGTGAGGATGCCTGGAGACATTGCAGAAGGATTCTGTCTCTCACCCCGTTAATTCTTCAGTAGTTTGCTTCTTCACCATACACACAAATTTCTTTTGGACAAGAGACCTGATCGTACTTGGGGGTTCCTACTCTTAAAATCACAGAAAGATGGATTTTATTATACAAGCATAATCATAGAATCGTGGAATGGTTTGGGTTGGAAGGGACCTTAAAGACCA
>NW_010240790.1:0-12579 GCF_000690775.1 Eurypyga helias | reverse complement strand
CCAGCCCTCTGAGCATCTTCGTGGCCTCCTCTGGACTCGCTCCAACCGGTCTATATCCTTCTGATGTTGAGAGTTCCACAGCTGGATGCAGCACTCCAGGTGGGGTCTCACCAGAGCAGAGCAGAGGGGCAGAATCCCCTCCCTCGACCTGCTGGCCACACTTCTCCAGATACAGCCCAGGATACGGTTGGCTTTCTGGGCTGCCAGCTCACGCAGCCGACTAATGTCCAGCTTTTCATCCACCAGTACTCCCAAGTCTTTCTCCTCAGGGCTGCTTTCTATCCACTCTCCACTCAGTCTGTATTTGTATTTGGGATTCAAAACTGTAACTCAGATTGGCTGCATAAAGGGGTTACTCCATCGCTGTCCTCCAGAATCTGTTTTTTAGCCCCGAATTCTGCCTCACCTGTACTTCACTCTCATCCAACACACCATTTTTACCTACCAAAGCATATAACTTATTTAAATACAAGCAGGCACTGATGTCTCCTATAGCTGTAGGGCCTCACTTAGGTAATGAAGGAAGGATGAAAGGATGGATTTACTGGATTTCTTCAATGGGACCCTAATTTGGGGGAAATCTTCTATTTGAAATCAAAACCTCAGCTTGCAGATGCTTCTGGGCAAGCCGTGCCTGATTTGCAAAGATTCCTTACATTTCTTCAACATGTCAAAGGGATAAAATCCAGCCTAAGAAGTGTGTCAACTTGCAGAAAAAAATAGTAGCCAGGCACATCAGAAAACACATACACTTGTATTACAGAGAGCTGGTATAGGCAGGTTATAAAGTATAGATTGCCTAATTCACAGAGTATCAAAGATCAATCACTTACGTAAAAGACAGATATTTGCTGCCAATCTGGTGGAGTTTCCTATCCTGGATTTTATTCAGTAGTCATCAGAGGGCTATAAAGTTTTTTTCCCTTTTTTCTTTCGATCTTTTTTTTTTTTTTTAAGTGGTAGAATATATTAATTTAAATAAAAGAGGAGCCACGACTTTTTCCATTGGTAATCTGGTCCATGTGTTCCCTGCAACTGAGCGTTTTCAGAAGGGCCTGACTGTCTG
This sequence comes from Eurypyga helias, assembly GCF_000690775.1. Classification (NCBI taxonomy): domain Eukaryota; kingdom Metazoa; phylum Chordata; class Aves; order Eurypygiformes; family Eurypygidae; genus Eurypyga; species Eurypyga helias. Next base: position 11,513 of record NW_010240790.1, on the reverse strand, counting down.
GGTTAATTGTTTAATGCTTTTAGTTAGAATTAAACTTTGCACCTGCTCTGACAGTGATAAATTAAATGTGCTCCTTTTCCAATACTGTTGCCCTCTTTAAGTAGAGACCAAGAAGTGTATCTCCCTTCTTTCCCAGCGTTTGAGGAATCTGTGCTACACTTGAGTGTAAACCAGTATAATTTGTCACTAGAGCTAGCGCCAATTAAATTGATTGCGTTGGACTGAACTTTAGGACCTCTAATGCAAGCACTAAGGGAAAAATGGGCTTTTTTCTGCCCATTTCCCCATGTGGCACTTAGACATAGCTCAACAGTGGAAGGCTTTCAAGGTTCAAAAGGGTTTTATTTTCAAAAGAAATGGGCATTGATCAGTTGCATTTAAAGGCAAAGATAATTCCAGAGCTTGAAGGCTGGATTTGTGTTTAAGGTCTAAATCTCTTTCTTTAACCTTGGGGGGCCAGTATAACATAAAAGCAACAAAGAGATTAAGATTACAAAGGGTTTGCAAGTGTAAATGATGCAGTGGTATTCTTCAAACACTACGCAGGCCGGCTTCAAGACCACGGCTGGGGTCAGCATTTGATCTGTTGATTTTACACCTGTAAAAACAACTCGTGTTTATTTGTCACTTCGGCGTTATCTTGGCAAATGTTTGGGTGAGAGCGCTCCAGCGCTGAACTTGCTCACGCCGGGGAGTTCAAGCTCGCCTTCTTAAAGCTGATTGAAAAGTAAACACTCTAAAGGTCAGCCCGGCAGAGACAATACGGAAAGTCTTTTTCTTTGTCAGCGTAACGCAGCCCACACGAAGGGTAGGAGCGGTACACGCCGCTGTAGTCTTAAGTCAAGACGTATAGTTTTAGTGCCTCTGGGAGCTCACTGGACACGGCGGGGGAAGGCGTTGGGCGGCCACCTGCATTCGTTATGCAGCCCGCATAGGCAGTCTGCCCAGCAAGCCGTTTCCGTGAGGGTTGTAAATATGCAGTAAGTAATTACCCTTCTGCAGGCTCGCCTTCCGTGGGCTCCCAATGCCATTGTATCTCCAGCTCTGTGGAGAAGTCCTCCCCCTCACAGCTGTAAGATAGCTCAACCTGGGCAGGGCATCCACATAGGTCAAGACTGTAGAATCATCAACCACACAGTAGCTGTCCTTAGATGCATTTCCATGGCTGGTACAACAGCAGAAATATGGCAAAAAAAGCACTTTTGCCAGCAATTCAGATGCAGGCAATTATCTCCATCCTCCTTTTCAAAAGGGGTTTGGCCAGTAGTCCATGTAAGCTCACCAGAACCCTCCAGCTTGGGGCCAAAATCTCTTTCCAAAAGTCTGTCGTCTATTGATTGCACAAGTCACCCTCAGTTGTGAAGTCCCAGGCAGAGTGAAGGGAAGACCAACAGCTCGCAAGCGCTCTCTTTTTCGCTCACAGGGAAAAAAAAAAAAAGCAGCAAAGCCTTCACTGGACACCTTGGATAATCATCATGCTGCAAGCAGTGACCAAGTCTCAAAGAAATCCAAAGCCATTTGTGAGGTAGAGCTGGACATGCTGGGGGCCACTGGGCAGATTTAGGCAGCACCTTATTAATGGGCACAAGGAAACTGTCCAGTTCTTTAGTTATAAAAGGTCACTGCACGGACACTATCTGCTGGTGAAACACAGGGAGAGGGACGTGCAAAACAGCGCCTTATGGATTCATGCAGCAGCGATCTGACTTAGGCGGAGGACACCACCAGCCAAAAGCAGCATAAGCAGCTTCATGTAGATGCATTTCTGACCGAGCAGGAGTGGGCTGCATAGACACCCGGCTGAAACCTGCCATGCGAGAACAGGGACACATGGCTCAGAGACAAGGGAGAGAATGAACTCTCACAAAGCTACCCCTGCTAAGGTGTGCTTGTACATGTGTAAAACAGGAAATTTTCCATTGCAACATCCATTTCTTTCAGCAACATATGGTTGGCACTAGATGAATGTGCACATGCGTATGTGTGTATAATGGGTATATATAATGACTCTGTAGGTATATAAATGAATGCACACATATACATTAGCAGGTACAGGTGACTGACAGCTCACTCTATGAACACTCACCCGACTGCCCCATTCAGACCCAGTTTCTTGGGACAACTGTAGTTTGTCCTAAGTCACTAAAACTAAGTGAGGTTCAGATACCATCCTACCAAGGTTCTGACCTTCACGGTTGGTAACAGGCATAAGCAAACGGACACCCACACATGTAGGCTGTGCACAGCTGCCCGACACACCATTACTTTCAGCTCAGCAGCACAGGAGATGTATCCACCGACATGAAAATTAACAACCCCCTAAGCAGAACTCACAGCTAAGCATAGGCTCCCAGACCTGGGTGCAGATGTCCACAAACACGTATGTGTGGGGACAGCGAGTGTATCTGCACAGACATATGTGGACATATCCAAATGGACCAAATGCCCCAGCTGACACCCACCAGCATAGCCCCACTTGCACCAGTGCATGATCTGCCTGTGAAACATTTCTGTTATCAACTGACATCTGAAAACCGAAATGAGAAACAACTATTTCAAAGTCACCAGGCACTTGTGTGTGTGTGTGTGTGAAAGAGAGAGAGAGAGATTTGCTTCAAAATGTGCAAAAGAAAGTAAATGTTGAACTGAGATAAACTGCACTTGAAGCCCCTACGCAAGGCAACTCGTCAGGTCACCTCATACTGAAACTCTACAGCGAAACCAAATCAGAGATCAAGAAGCCTGAAACCCCCAGCTACTGAATTTACCAGCCAAAGAGAGTGTACCATGGCTGACCAGAACCGCTGCGCTCCATCAGGAAGACAGCAAAGGAAGAGCACAAAGGCCAGTATCATTTGCCAGGCTGGAAACCGCAAAGCCGATTGCAGTTTTGTTGCTATTTTCAAAAGTGCAAGTTGTTTCAACAGAAGCCTAATCTGAGTATGTCTGGAATAGGAATGAATGGATTAGCCTTTCAAACCCTTCAAGATCAGGTCAAGATCATTCAAATGAACCACAGCTACAGCAAAGTTGAATTCTGCATCTGGCAACCTGTATCACAAACAGAATATATACTTATTGTAAAAAGTGCCCGGTGCTAACATACCTGCTTTAAGGAGCCTTTTGAGGGTGACTAAGAGAGTGTGAGATTAGTAAACAGTAATTTATGTACCCAGATACATGCTAGGCATTAGTCATCTGTGAGCACACTACCTGAGCCGGCTGGCGAGGGACACCGCCGGGCATTGTTTGAAAGCCCTCTCCTGATTACAGCCCAACAATGCCATTGTTTGGTTTGAACTGCAGGTATTTATGTTGGGCATTCAGCTTTTCCACTCTTCCTTGATTGGTTCTTTTCAACTGAGTCCCATTAAATTAAAGTTCCTTCGCTGAGCATATCAAAGTAACACCAGAGAATTTTTCATAAGCATTACTTGACCCAGCTGGTATATTTTCATGTTTGAAAATGATTTTCACTCACAATGGGAATGGCTCCCGCTATTGTCAGGGAGGTGCTTTTGTTTCACTTGATGCCACTAACTAGCCCAAGCCTCAAGTGCCATTAAGGTATTTGGCAGAGGTTCTCCAGACAGCCTATTTGTTTAGAGGGTTTATTGTGAAAAATATCCTTAATCTGAGTCAGGCAGAGAGAACTGATATCTGGGTCACCCTCTGCTGAAATGAGTCCCCAAGCCATCGAGCCACAAAGGCCAATGCTACCACATGCCCCGAGACTGGCAGAAAACATGGACCTCCCATCGGAGTCTCTTCCTCCAGAGGTTCAGTCTCTGGTGAGCCACATTTCTGTATTTAAAATGACAATTTATATCTTCCACTAAAAAGGAGAGGTCATAGCAAACAGTAAGGGAACTGCGGGGGGAGGTTTCCAAGTGCCTTAGAAAATTATTCTCCAAGGATGAAGGTGGTAGAGCTACCAAAGCCTTGTACTTCGCAGTCATTTCTAGAATATGGGGCTGCTTGAAGTTCTTCACCTTGAGGACAAAGCATGTTGCTTTCTGGCTATGTTTATAACACACGTGCTCCTGAAAATATGCAAAGTCTGGTTTTGTATCCAAGAGCAAGCCAGCAAACATCAAGCACTTACATAAAGTCATTCCCCATTGTCCAATGCCATCACCTCAAGGCACCCACCACAACCTCCTACTTTCTTCTCCCTAATGTAATGAACCCCAAAGTCCCCACGGCTCTCCCTACTTGGCTAAATCCCACACACTTTCCTACAGCAAACCCTTCATCTTGGCATATATGCACCCAAAGTCCTGTAATTCTTCCACAGGGATTTCTCCACAGATCATTGACACCACTCATGACTCAGTCACAGCAGATTCTCTTATTTAAACTGCATTGCACCTTCTACAATCCCTTGGACACAGGAGATGCTGGGTCTTTGAGACCCTGCCCCATAACACCTCAAACTCAACAAACAGCACATAAACAAGTAAAAGCAGAGGCCACACAAATTATTTTCATTCCTTTCAAGGTTCACTTGTGATTCTAACATCCCTCCATTCCTAGCACATAGTTAAGAAGGACATATTAGTAGCACTGGAGAGATTTAAGCAGGAGGGTTTTTTTCTTTTCCTAGTAGACAGAGAATTAGTATTGGAAAAGAGCCACGCCCATCTCCTCCTGTCATGTTCATTTTAGGGAGCACATTCAATCAGCATTATATAAAGACTTTCATGAGAACATAATTGCTGATATATGAAATGAGTAGCAAGCACTCCAAAACTCAGGTAAAATTTTGAATCCTAACATTTTAAAAATTCTCTGTCCTGTGTTGTGCAAAAAACCACTTCTTAAAATACTAGTGACAGACATGAGCAAAGTTGGTGAAACCCTGAAAATATCTCCAAAGAATATTCATTGACATTTTCACGTTCATGCGTTTTGGCTGATTTTTTGTCACCATTGTTGCCTGTTTCCACTGAATATTCCTTCACAAGAAGGTACAATCAGGAATGACACCAAAAAGAGAGGTGTATTCGCATAAAGCTAATACTCCACGTTTTAGTTTCCATACTGGGCATGGAAACCTGTTTGGAAGAGTTATATTCCTCTAACCAAACAGAAAAATACCATGTGCTCCATCCAGCCTTGAAGACAGCCTGTATTTTGCATTGAATACATACACAAAACTGAACTACTTATTAATCCAGTGCAAAATTAACTGATAAATTATTTCAAATTATCATTTGAGAACTCTTGTCACCAGCTGTTGATCACAAACAAGGCAAAGCAAGACCACACCATGGTGATGAATCTTTTGTTGATCCCTAGTAATGAGGGGCAGTAACTCTGGAGTCAAGAGGGCGGCCCTGGCTGGGCTAGGACCTGCTGGACGAGGAGCAGGACACCAGCACAGTGGCAGTGACCACCACGGGTCGTTCACACTGTCAGACTTAAGATGCAAAAACAGAAGGGAAGGACTAACATCACCGTCTGAGAAGAAATAAGATGCATGTTGCAGTAGGGTCTAACTCTGTCTCTCCTGTGCCTTGACCAGGAGGACGACACCTTCTCTTTCAGCTAACTGATGATCATCTATTGCTCCCTAGACCTGCCATCCTACATCTGCTCTGTTCTTGACTGAATAATATTAGAGATGAAGCTAGAGAGAGGGACCCCTACATCCCTACCCTAGGAAAAATGATGGGTAGAAAAAAACATCCACTGAGATAAATTTTTGAACTGTTAGATAAAATGACAGGTTTCACTTAACCCGAATCTCGGTCCATGCTGTGGCACAAGTCATACCATGCAGCCTTCCTGCCTTGAAGGAGTGACCTTAGTGAAACCACAACTAATGCAAAAACTCTGCCCGGCTTGGGGCAAGCAAGCAGTTGTCTGAGGTTTCTCCTGTTGTCTTTGCCTTGATTGCAAATGAGAGACGTGTTAAGAAAAGTGATTATGCTTAAATTCAAGCAGCTGAACTTCTTGTTGGGTTTTGGTTCCCTCCCCACCCCCCCTTCACCCCCTCCCCTACTCTCTTCCTTTTTAAAAAGACATCCCTTAGACAGCTGAGCTAATAGAGTCCAACATCTTTGATGATAGTGATGCTAACACTAGAAACAAATTATAGTGTTCAGAAAGTTTGAAAGACTGAAAAGAAATGCAGAACGTGTAACACCAAATTTGCCTGTCAAGTACTTTTTTTATTGCTGCTTGTTTCATTTTATTTTATTCTTAAAACTGATGTTTTTGCAGCTATCTGCCTCCCCGTTGGAAATTCCAGCTTGGAGAATACTGATTTGCAACTTCAATCATCACCTGACAAACACAGTCCCCACTAAGTGAGAGTCGATCCGTAACAGGTATTTCAAATTTTCATAAGTCACAACATATCACCCTAAAGTGAAGCATTTCATTCACAGAACACACTTTACTGAAATCAGCAAATATTTTTAATGTTGGGGTTATTTTTTTTTTTTTTGGTAAATGCATAAAGCCAACTTAATATTCTGAGTGCAAATGCCCACATATACACACAGCCAGCATCACCTGGCAGAGCTCCTCAGACTTGAGCAGAAATTCCCTTAAATAAAACCAGCTGAGAGTCTGGCTGAAAATTTTAACATAATTACAACTCAAGATTCTGTTTTCCTTTTTTAATTAGCTCTTTATGTGGCTTTAGCCATATATACGCGGTATTTTTCAGTACATGGTAGGGGTTAGCTGCGAGACCACATGACATGTTCTGTGCTAACCAGCGTGCAGTATCACTTTGCTAATACCTCCCAACACTGGTGGCTGCTTATTTCACAAAACATTGTATTTGAGGTGCTCTCATTGTGTCCTCCAATCTATTGTGTCCCATACTCCTAAAGCAAGCCTCTCTGCCTCTAAAACCAGCAATATCGCCGCACAAAGACCGAGTGATACAGCCACAATGGCACCTTTACACAGCATGGTCCAAGTTCATTTTCTACACCTTTTTTCTGTATTATTCCTTGGAAATAATAAACAGGCAGGTCTGTGCTTTCCTGCTCCACCAAATGACCCGTTACAAGCTGCCTTTTCTCCTTGCAGGTGGCAGAGCAAAACGCCACCTCCTTAGCAGCCACCCTCAACAGGCATAACCATGACAGCCTGTAGTAACACATGCCCAGATAATAAAGCAATGCAAGCTCCAGGGATAATATATATTTTTTCTTATTTTTTTAACTGTGCACCAGCAGCTGCGTGGAAAAGCTGGACTGCGTAAAACACGTGCACATGGAGAGGTATCTTGGTGTAGACGCCACCAAAGAGGAAAAAGCAGTGCTGTGGGACACGCGTTCATCATACCGAGCAGTACAACAGAGGTTGCCCCACAGAGCTCAAGCCAAAGCTTCATAAAGTTCATAAAAGGAATATTATTCCCATGAACAGTGCTCTTTCAGCTAGGTTTGAATCAGCAGAAACATTCTTACTGCGTGGAAGAGGAAGTTATTATATAACCTCAAAAACACATTTCATCTCAGTTTCATTTTTTGACCCTTCAGCTGTTTAACACAGATCTGCCCACTAACAATGTGATGGAAGCATTGTGTAAATGAGAATTTCCGAGAACTGGCCTAAATGCAAATTGCCTAAACCCCTCTAAATGTGGCTGTGAAATATGTCAAATATAACAAAATAATGATAGAGGGAGAATCCAGGGGTCTCCTGGTTTAAAGAAGCTTATAGGAATCACGTTCTGTTCTCTGGATCTGTGTCAGATTCTCACATCCTAAATTTCACATCAGCTTTCAAGTTCAAATGGTCAGCATAACTCAGCCCAAACAAGAGCACTTCCACCTGACTCTAACTCAGGCCGGACTCATTTATAACTCAGCCTGGGTTCATCAAAAGGTTTGCAAAACCTCCACGAACTTGGCCCAAGTTGGGCTGTATAATGACTCTCACCTGGTGCGGGGTTTGCTCACTGAAGTTTTCCCACAGGGCTCGGATGGGAACTGCTGCTCCCCACCCATTTCTCTTATCTCTGCATCTTATAACTAATATTATTAAGGTAATGCATGTACTTTGCTCCTCAGCCATGGGAAACAATCATCCTCCCACCACCCCTTTGATTTCAGTATTGAACATGAGAGTACAGACCTAAATTTGGATGTCAGAGCATACAGGAGGTTTTCACTGACCTCAGACAGGATATTCTCATGGATAACAAAGGACATTTTTAGACCACTTATAACACTAAATTTATGATAGGACAGGATAATTCAATGTGTGATATTCACATTTAGCCTAAGGGTGCCTTGAACTTGGTAAGTTCACAGCAATCATAGTGAGAGTTGCTTTCACCTTTGGATCCTAGGTTTGTACACTCCCTTAAGCACCTTTCTAAGGATAACCGTGCTTTGTGAGCTTATACAATCTCACCTCTTTCTCCCTGAGAGTGGGTGGTGCCATGTAGCAATAGAGAGAAATTAAGCCTGAGCAGAGCTGGCAGGAATTCCCAATATTGTTCCGGTAGCCAAGCAAGTTCATTTAATGGTGCTCAGATGGCTCGATGCAGCAATTTGGCACGTGCACTTAGCCACAGTGACTCAGTGCAATTACTAGGCTGTCCTCCATGCCCATGCTCTTCATGCTTACCAACACAAATGGCAACAGCGGAAAATTTTAAGACAACACACCCAGTGGCACCAACAGACTTGCAAATGGTTTTCAAAGTTTTTCAACAGTCACAAGCCACTGCACGGTAACAAAATGTACCTGCTTTGGGGGATATACAAGATGACTCAGTCTTCCTTCCCTCCCTGTGCTGGCTTTTTACTAACAACAGACACTGAAAGCACCAAAAATTTATTTGGGTTGTTATAAGCAAGAAAACAAAATGTCTAGAGAAGCAAATTAGGAATTACAGGAAGACTGTGCAACAAGAATGGATAAAGAACAGATTCAAGTCAAACCACAACCCAGTACAGAAGTACCCACTTCAGCAAATTACTTTGGCTTGAGTAATTATTCTTAAAACTAAAATTTGCTAAAAAGCCTCAAGTAATATCTTTTCCTGATACGACACAGAGCCATTTTTTAATCTGCCGGTGATTGCTCTGGGAACAGTTACACTTTTACTGAGACCATCATTCAAAAACCATCTCGAGTCTCTGCCGCAACGTGGATGAAGCACCATCAGCCCTTCTGAACGCCATGGGTTGCTGTCTATGGCTTCATTTTGGACCTCAGCCCTAAAGTCTTTCAAAGACACCCAGAAAACCAGTCAGGTCTTTCCAGCTCTTGCAGGTACATCTCTAAGTTCCTTTGGGCAGAAAAGTCCAGCCCTACAATCCTTGCGGGCAGGAGCAAAGAGATCAGGTGAAAACATGAAGATGACGCCTTGCCCTCCTACAAGGAGATCATGAAATATTTCTATAGAGCTTAACAGAGATAAAATTATGAAGGATGACTGGCTTTAAGGGCCTGATTCAAAGCCTATGTTCATCTTCCTATTCACTGAGTTGCAATCAGGCTATTAAATTAGGAAGACTTTTTTTACACAGGAAAACTAAGCGAGAGCTTGTTTTTGAGTACTGCTTAGGACAGCATTGCTCTTCGTCCCAGGGAGGGGAAGAGCTTATCCTTATCACTTTTCTGCAAGAGATTTCCACGGGTCCATTTAAAAAATGCTACATATTATCATGACAATTGCCCAGGATTTTTAAACTAGACCAATTTTTTCCAGCATCAGAAATTTTTCAGGAGAAGGTATTTACATATTCACATTTTTATCAAGAAACTGAAATGGGCTATTTTCTTCTGGGCCTGTTCAAACTTGATCAGAAGTATGCAGACAGTCAGAACCCAGAACAGTTCAGCATTTCCAGTGTCTTTCCTATGGTGGGCTTTGGCTTGCTGTGATTAAACTAGACCAATTTTTTCCAGCATCAGAAATTTTTCAGGAGAAGGTATTTACATATTCACATTTTTATCAAGAAACTGAAATGGGCTATTTTCTTCTGGGCCTGTTCAAACTTGATCAGAAGTATGCAGACAGTCAGAACCCAGAACAGTTCAGCATTTCCAGTGTCTTTCCTATGGTGGGCTTTGGCTTGCTGTGAGACGTATTCTCTGCTCCACACCAGGAATGGCTACCTTACAGCACAACTCTCTGTCCACCTGAGCAGCACTGACATCAGTTGGGTGGAATATCAAAATGCAAACATGAAATGCTGGGGTTTTGTTTGGGCTGGGTTTGGTTGTTTTGGGTTTGGTTGGGTTTTTTTTTCTCTTCATTATTAGATTAAAATTCGTGTAATTTCTTTTGGAACAGAAAGATCTGAATCTGGATGAGAGCAAAATTTAAATTTGGGCATTTTCTGTGAGATGGTCATTCCCATTTTTGTCCAGCTAGAGCTTTAGGCCTTATAGTGTTTTTGCAAGATTTTTTTTTATAGCAAACACTATACCTTCTAAATGTCCATTTTGTCAGCTCCTCCTTTTTTTATGATGTTCCTGCAGGCAGGAAGACCTATCCCACAGAACATATGGGTTGCACTGGGGGACAGATTTTTCAATGCCTCCCTCTCTTAGCTTTGTTTGCTTTCTAGTCTCTGCACTCAGGGAATCACAGAGCAGTTTGGTTGTACTTACTAGGCACAAGAAGTATATAAATGTTCTGACAAAAGAGCTGGAGCCAGTAAAAAAAAAACTCGTGCATAGTTCCTGCAGTGTAGAAACTCTAAATATTTCTAGCTGAATCCAGCTTTTTATGCTTATCATCTACTTGTTTTCACTTTTGTACAGCAGAGCCCAGACTAAATACAGGAACAATTATACTTGGAAAATATTTAAAATATTTTTTAATCTCCTATTTGGTCAACCAGAATGCTTAACATCTGATATTTTTAGCTGGAAACACTTTTCTTCCCTCCCCTCCACCCACAGTGCATTTTAGTGATGAGGTTTCCTGGACCCATCATCTTTTCTGGAGGAGGGAGACTGCCACATAATGCAGAGGGTGAGGTGTAACACCAAAACACCATGCCTCCCCAGCACACATCTAAGTCAGAAGGCAGCAGAAGCCAGGTTTCAATGCAATATGTAAATTAATGTTAAATACATTAAAAAAATAATAATATACATAGGATACAGCCAACAAAGTGGGCTTCCTCCCCCTGAGATAACCACACTCCAGACCCCTTTCTTGGGAAACTTAGCTGTGCTCTTAGGATTTCTCAATAGGCTTAGGATTTCTAAAATAGCCTAAATTTCTGGTGTTACAGCATGATTGTAAGAAAGGCCAAGTATCTAGCACTCTGTTTGAAATCAGGTGGGAGTTAACAGTGGTTCTCAATGCCCTTTGCCAGCCATAAGCAGCATGGGGTCGGGATATCCAGGGAGATATATCTAGAAAAACACCAGCAATTCTCCCTCTTGACCTGCCCGTGGTCCCAGAGCTGCTGGCAGGGGCTGGAACAAGTCTGGGACCACATCCAAGACCTTCACCCTCACCCCCAGCTCACCTCCATCTATATGTGCAGAAGGAAACATGTTGTTGAACATGC
>NW_010240789.1:0-3010 GCF_000690775.1 Eurypyga helias | reverse complement strand
CCTCGTGCCTCGCGGACCCCGCGGGGTTTGCTCGGTCCCCGCAAACCCGGCGGTACCCACGGCCACAAGAGCTAAAGGTGTTGGGCAGCTTTTGGGTTAAAAACAAGCGCTTTCCCTCCAGCTGCGGGTGCGGTGGTGGTGGTTTAGTCGCGGACGGGTGGCTCAGGGGCTGCCCGAGCGGGACTTGGCTGGTGAAATCCGTGAGGTTGGTAGCGCAGAAGCCGGGGGCTTGGCACCCTCTCCTGGTGTGAGCCCAAACTGCTGGGCGTCGGGGGGCTGAGCTCCCCGAGGCTGCCCGAAGAGGAGGCAAGTGAGGGGTGAATAATTTTCACTTTACAGCTCGATTCACGGAGAAAAAGTCCGGGATAAAATGCTGCGGTTATGTCTGGGGGCAGCGTCTGAGCTTCAGGGTGTGTTTGTGTGTGTCTTTTTCTTGCATGTAAAAATGTTGTGTATGCTTGTTGTCCTGTGACTTCCAGGAAAAGTTTGGAAGGGACAAAAATCACCCTTGGCCTTGTCTTCTCCCAGTCCCCCTGGTTTGTAGGGATACCCGCCTGCTGCCATGCCCTGGTTTGTTCACACTCGGAGGCATTTAGGAAAACAAATGTGAAAATAGCATAAATGGAGAAACACAGAAAAAAATGGTTTTAAACTAGATTTTTTTAAAAACTTGGTTTTATTCAAGTATTTATGACACCATAAAGGGCCAAGAATTTGGGGAAAACATTGTGAATTGGAAAAAAGTCACCTGAGGTGAGTCCCACACGATGCTGGCAGTACCACCTGGACAGACTGGGGGTAGGAACGACCCGGTTTGTTTTCAGCAAGTCGGAGTAATCCCGACGTGGCACGAGAGCCCTGCAGAAGAGGCTTCGTCCCTGTGAGGAACAGCTTCAGCAGGGTCAGGGCTGGGGAAAAGCTGCTGACGCTGGTATGAGGGTTTTTCTGTTTCCCATGTCTATGCTCCTGCTCAGTGCTCCTTCCCCAGGGCTCAGCTGCCCAGCAGCTCTTCAGCAGCAGGTCACAGACGCTGCTTTTCCGGGTTTTTTCCCCATTTTATTCTGTATTACATGTCAAGGTTTGGGTTTTAACCCACCCACTCACACACTGAGACCCAGAAACCCCTCACCCCTTACTTCTGCCCAGCCACCTGGAACGAAGGAACAAGCCTTCCTCCTTTGGCATGTGCTCAGTGGAAGGAGACAAGAAGGGATTGGAATCATTTCATAAAATCAGTTAATTTTTGCCAGGCTGGGACATGGGATAATTCCCGTCTTTGAAGCCCTCAGCACAGCTGCGGAGCCAGTATGAACCCTCCCGCTCCCATTGAGGCTAATGGGCTGAGGTCAGCCACATCCAAATTTGCAATGAATTTTACGTGTCTGTGCAGCCACTTGTTTTCTCATTTTAAAAAAAGGAGAAAAATACAAGTCTCCGAGTGAAGCTGCTGCAGTTGCACCTCTACCAATTGTACTGGTGTCGGTTCCATCCTCTCAATCCTCCAGCCTCCCCAGCATCCTGCTGCGCACCATTGTAGCCATGTGCTGCATCTTTCCCACTGTCGTCCCCCCCCCAATTCTGGAATTCTTGGTGGTTAGCACTTGTCCTGCTTATTTTGCAAGTTCCTCTAAGACATCTAATTATTTGTTTGATAGAATATTCTATAATTTTTTAACAATGCTAATGGAAATGTCTAGAATACCTGATTTTCAAGCTTGCAGTGTGTTCCTGTACAAAGGCATCTTTGACTCCTTATATGTTTTGCCCATTTTTATCGATTCCAGAGTAAGGTCTCGGCTGCTGAAGCCCACAGTCACGCAGCTCTGATTACTTGTATTCCCAAAGTAGTGAGAAGTCTATGGATGGGAGAGAATCCCAACATCATGTAAATACACCTAAATAAATGGACTGTCCCAAAGACGTGGGAAATGGCAACGGCCTGTAACGTGATTTCTTACATTTGTGTTTTTCTGGATGCTGTAATTGAGCAGAGCCGTTCCCTCTGATTAATTAGCGGAGTCAAAGACGCCAAGCTATGAACAAAGCCTTGTTCTGCTTTATTAATTCTCCCCAAACAAGAGCATCCCATTTAGATCTTTTCAAATATTAAAGTGTGTTTATTTTTCTAGCTATGGAGAGGGAAAAATCACCAGACAGCGAGGCACTTTTCTGTGCATATTTTAATTTAAGGAGGTGCTCCTCAGCTCCTCTGATGTTGGCCAACCTATGTCCTGAAGTCATATTTCAACCTATTGCTCAGTTAATTAAACTGTCACGTTCTGTTAGAAACTCCAGAATGTTATTCCTGCTTCCAGTTCAGGTCTCCGGATTCCAAGGCTGAGTGACTAACTGCGGGTTGGAGCTTCAGCCCTTCCCCACGTTCCCAAAAGCGGGAGAAAATTTCAGTCCAGGAAGCGTAACTCATGTCAAATGTACTCGTAGCTCGAGGTTTCATCAATCAGAACACACTGCAGAGGCAACGGAATTATCCCACAGACAAGTTGGATGAGGTTTTTGGAAAAGGACCTGCCGCTTGGAAATTAATTGCGACATGAAAGGTTTTCTTCGTGGAGTGGGATGGGGGATGCCTACAGTTTTACCACCCCAAAAGCCCGTTGCCCGGGTTCCTGACAGCCTCGCCTTACGGGTGGCAGCACCTGCCACTCCGCAGCTGGTAGTGCTGCCTCGGGAGGCTGCGTGTCCCAGCGCGAGAGGCGATGGAAGCAGGCATGTGCAGATAAAAAAATTTCTAACATTGCTCCTGCCAGCGCTCAGACAGAGGAGCAGCATCAGCCCGGCTACGTGGGCTTGGCGGTAACAGAAATGACCGGTATTAAGGTCAGAACGAGGGTCCAGAATATGAGCTTGCATGGAAATTTTGCCACCAACTGCAGCTCAGGCAGCCTGGCAGCCCAGGACCCCGCAATACATCGCCTCCTGCTTCGACCCCAACATACCCATTGAAACCTACAGCTCGATTACGTGTGCAATCCCAAGCACAAGGCCAGGC
>NW_010240788.1:0-1498 GCF_000690775.1 Eurypyga helias | reverse complement strand
AACAGCAGCAGCAGCAGCAGCAGCACCTGGTTCCTGTATCACTAGGAAATTTAATGTAAGTGAAATGGGTACCAAGGGCCACCCAGACGATGCTGTCAAAGAAAAGAGGGAGATGGGGAATTCCTCCAAGGTGCCAAAGCTGCAGAAGCACAGAGTGACTCCTGGGATGGGTTTATTGTCAGCCTCCCACTGCGAGGCCCCAGGAATTACCGTGGGTTTGCACCGTGCTGCTGGCAGGTGGGAGCTGACGTGCCCACGGCCGCCGAGGAGCCAGACCAGCCAGCTCGTGAAGTTTGGGGAATCCTGCCCCAACCACTGTCGTGGGAGTGACCCTGGAGTCCCCAGATGAGGTCAGGGCGGTGGTGTGCTGGTGGTGCTCTCCCACAGCTGCGTCTTGCTGTCTGTCACAGCTCAGCTCACGGGGAGGCAGCTGACATCCTGCGGGAGCCACAGGGAAACGCGATGGTCGTTGCAGAGTCTGGTAATAGTGGTCCTGCTGGTGTGGGAAGAGGGTAATTTTTAATAGTCAAACCGAATGGCTTTATTCCAGAGAAAAACCATGTGCACTTGCATGTTGGAGCAGGTTTTCTGAAGTGGATCCACTTTTAGTCTGGAATAAAGCACCCACACACAGAGCTTATTATTGCTCAAAGATTTAAGCAACTTGCCCATGATCACCCCAAGACCGTGGGACAAAAAGAGTTGGGAATTGAAGGGACTTTGCCCCAGGGGCAGTTTAGGAGTAAGACTCTTGCATCCCCAGCTTGAAGTGCCAGGTGGGTGTCTGGATGCACCAGGCTCTGGGCGGTGAGTTCTGCTCCTCCTGCACAGCGGGGCTGTGCGACGTGTGGAAAACCCAGATGGAATTTGGGGATGTAGTAAAGAGGCTGAGGAGGCTCGGAGCGAAAATGTCCATCCAAGCTCTCGGCTGGATTTACGCAGCTGTGGGGGACACTGGGGCAGAGCGTAGGGGTGTCACTGTCCCTCTCCTCCACGTGTTCTGGTCACTGCTGTGGGGACAGCAGGTGGGACCGGGACTGGCCAGTGGTGGTACCCGCAGGGTTGTGTGGGCTCTGGTCCTGGCTCGGCAGTGATGCGTCGTGGTGAGCGAGTGGATTATGAGTTCTGGAGTCATTCCTAATCCTGAATACAAATCCAGCTCGTAATCTAATCCAGATTCATAATTCTGGATTCATTCAGCCACGGGGTGCATGGGTTATGAATTCTGTGGATTGGAGGGTAAAAGGCCACTGAAAAGATGAGTAATGAGAGACTTCCCGTTATCTCCTCCTCCATGTGTTTCTCCCCCTTCCTCCCCTCCTGCTCTCTTCCTCCTCTCCCAACCTCATCCCCCCGCCTTCCGGATGCCCAGACAAGGGAGTCACTTGTCCCACACCACCACTTTGACTGTCAACACCAACCCCAACATCAGCATCAAGTCGGAGCCCGTCTCGCCCAACCGGGAAAGAAACACTGCCACCCCGCTCAGCACCTTCCC
>NW_010240787.1:17729-18978 GCF_000690775.1 Eurypyga helias | reverse complement strand
CCCCGGGCTTGCTTTTTCCAGATCCAGGGACCAGCAAATGGCCCGGCAGCCAAGGGGAGCAGGCGGCCCTTCTTGTCACACAGAGAGCCCTGTCTGTGCAGGCTCCCTGAAGGTGCCTCGTGGGTCTGCCCGGCATTGGGGTGCTCAGTGCATGGGCAACTTGGGGGGTGGGAGGAGAGGCACGTCTCGGGGACATGGCACCCACCCTGTGTCCCACCCCATCCCTGCACAAAGGGCTGGGGACTGTGGCTGGGCTTGTAGGAAGTCGGTGTTCCCAAGGGGAAGGATAGCCAAAGGAGCTTTGAAAAGAGTGTGGGACAACTAGGAAATCCCTTTTCTGGTCACTGTTTAGCAACCAGTCTTGGCAGGAGTCATTAGTTGCCAGGAGGGCACTGGTAAGGTATGTTGAGCATCCCACTCTGTGCTGGTCCTGTGGCCATTTTCCTCCAGGCAATGCCCTTCATGCCATGGGCGCATCCTGGGATGAACACGCTACACAGAGAGTGTCCTTGCAGCTGGCATTGCCCCCTTTGCTCTATAAACAGTTTGCTGCTTGCCCCCAACAGCTTTGGTCCACCCCATCCCAGCTGGCAAATCCCCCTGCTCCCAGTGCCAGTCACCAAGACCAGAAGTCCTGCTACATCCCACTGCAGCAGGATTCAGCGCTGGGTCCCAGGTTGGGGAGATCAGGAGCCTCCCCCTCGCTGGCCAGGAGCACCCTGGGATGGTGGCAGCCCCAAGTGCCAGCGGATCAGGAGCCTGGAAAGGCCCTTGCTGACACAGCAACCCTTAGCCCTGCCTAGGCCAGCTGCAGGCCCAGGTGCCAAGGCTGGGGGATTGAATTTGGATGAAATCGGAGCCTGCGGTGCTGCGGTTGCCAGGATTTCCCTGCAGATCCTGTGCTCTGCCCTGGGCGCTGGGGCCGGGGAGGTGAGCACAGGCAGGGCTCTCTGCTGGGGTGTTTTTGGGGAACCACGTCCCTACTGGCAGCCAGCCCCTCTCCTGCGTGACCCTTCCTTTGGATGCATCACATCAGAGTCCTGCCTACACCAATGGGATCCAGCAGCCCTATATTTTCTCTAAGGCAGGGGCATGTCCTCGGGGGGGGGTTCCTCTTTACAAACCCACCGATGGGGCTGTGCTTATGGCACGAGCACCTCAGGGTGCAAACACATCAGTGCAACCCTGCCTGTGCAAGCCGGTGTGGGGTGACAGCAGGGCTCTGCAGGCTGCCTTGCTGAGTTGCAGT
>NW_010240787.1:17398-17667 GCF_000690775.1 Eurypyga helias | reverse complement strand
GTGCCTGGAGGCTGCAGGGTGCTAGCCGTGCCCGTGCTCCCTGTAGGTGGGGAGCACTGGGATGTGGGAACGTTGGGATGTGGGAGCATCCCATCGCCGGAGGGTTTTACCCTGCCTTGCAGCGAATGGCACAAGACCCTCTTCCTCGCAGGGGCACTGGGGGTCTTGCAAGCCCCCCCCACTGGGCACCTGATGTGCGCGGGGGAGGCCTCCCCTCCTCCCGACTCCCTGCGCTGTGAGTAAGCGCAGGCGGGTGAGACCCCGGGGTG
>NW_010240787.1:11657-17306 GCF_000690775.1 Eurypyga helias | reverse complement strand
GTGCCAGCAGGTGTGGGCCATGTGGGGCACGGGGGCAAGTGCTGGGCATGAGGGCTGTGGGATGGGGTGCAGGGGTTGTGGACGTTGTGGGGAGGTGATGGTGCTGGGGGGTGCACGTGTGGGGTGGGTGCATGCTGTGGCCCTATGTCTGTGACAGGAAGATGTGTGATGCCCTGCTGCAGGGGTGACATCCTGGGCAAGGCTGTGCCATCAACCTGTCTGGCTCGGGATCCTCCCACCCTGGGCTGGTGGCTGCTCTTCCAGGTGGATTTTTTTCCATTTCTCCGCTGGGGCCGAGTGTGCTTTTGGCTCCTTTCCAACATTCAACGGAGCCGGGGGATCTCGCCAGCTGCCCCCATGGGGCGCTGCCACAGGTCTCCTTGAGGCTAAGTGGGGCAGAGCTGGGATGGGCCCCCCACCCCTTTCTCCAGGCCCCTCTCCTGCTCACAAGCCACACCCTGCTGTGAGCCCCTCGCCCCACACACTGTGCTGGTGACCCCTAAGAGCATCCCGCTCGGGGAGACCCACAGGGCACCCACAGGTGCCATCACTCCCCTGGCCATCTCCGTGGGTGCTGCAAGCTGTGAGCAGGGTCAAGACATGACGTCTTGGGAGGGGCTGGGCTGGCCCTGGGTCAGGGGCTGGGGCTCTGGGACATGGCAGATGGCTGGAGCAGAGCTGCTTCCTGGAGCAATGGCTGTGGAGCAGCTCTGCCAGTGACTGCCTCTGCCACAGCTACCTCTGTGCCTCAGTTTCTCTTGTCTGCAGGCAGCCCCAGGCTGTGTGGGGGCAGGCAGCGTTCCTCTTTGCTGCAGCTGACGGGGCTGGAGCTGCAGAAATGTCCCCATGGCCCTGCAGTGACCTTGCTCTACTTGTGTGACTTTGGCTCAACAAGCCTGTGCTGGGGGGGCTTCACGATGTGATGAGCATGGCACGCGGGATGCTCGGGGCAAGGGGGCTTCAGTTGGCCCCCCCGGTGTCTCGCCGTCTCTCCCAACAGGGTCTGCGTGTGGCTGGGGACCGTGTGGCGCAGCCCCGGGCACAGACCAAGACTTTTCGTCTGCCTGAGTGACATGAAAGGCATGGCGGGCTCAGCGCTGCCGGGAGCTCCCGTCCCGACGTGTCTTGCCCCGGGGTCCGTGTGTGCGTGCGTGAGTGTGAGCACACAGCGGGCAGGCAGCTGAGCCCCCCTGCCTGCGTGGGACGAGCAGGCAGCAATTCTCCCGCTGTTGTCACCAGCACCTGCTAGCTGTGCGTGACCCAAGGGACAGGGCTGCTTTCCGGGGGCTTCATGTCCCACGGGTCCCCGCAGCAGAGGGTTTCACACTCAGTGGCATCTCAGCTGTGCTGGCATCTCCAGGTTGCCTTTCCCGCAGGGCAGATGTGGTGCGTGGATCAGGACCTGGTGCCTTTGGGCTTGCCTGGGCCTGGAGGGACATCAGCATGAGGCTGTTTTCCACTGTGCTTCTGGCCATGCAAGGACATGGTGACAGCTGTGACAGTGTCTCCTGCCACTGCCTCCCTGTCCCCATCCTTGTGGGATGCTGGCTCCTGGCATGGTGCGTCTGCTCCTGTCAGGTGGGTGACCATGGGGGTCTCCGCCTCTGCAGTGCCCGGTTCCTGCCTGTCCCAGGTGGGCTGTGCGGGTGACATGGGGCTTTGTGCCCTAAATCTCCCATGCATGCGCAAAAAAAGGAAGTTGGAAGTGGAAAAAAGGAAGTTGTGTGTGTTTGGGAGAGTTTCTGTGCTGCAGTGTGCTGGCATGGGGTGCTCTGGCTGGAGGGGGCAGGGGATGCACCATCTCACAAGGTTGAACGAGGAGGGGGGCTGGAGCCAGCCCATGGTGGGCATTGCTGTGGCCCGTGGTGTGGAGCAGTGTCCTGCAAGAGGGACAGCAGTGTGGGGACAGTGGGGATAGCATGGGAGCCTGCCAGGAGGGGCAGGGGTGTCATGGGCTTGACCAGAGCAGGTGGACCCAGTGCTGCCATTGGCTGGAAACTGCTCATTATTTTCACAGACACTTTTAAAGTCATGCTTCTTGCAATGTTTCTGTTCTGTACAGCAGGTCCCCATGATGAATATTTTCTCCTCTCACCACTTGCTTCACTAAACCCTTTTCTGCCCCACCTTTGGGGCCTAAAACCTCAAACTAGTACAAATACTTGTTTTCTTGAACAACTGGAAATTTTTTAGCGGAATAAAACTCCTCTATGAAACGTCTTTCAGCCAAGAGTGTTTGGAGACAGGGATGTCCCTGCTGTCCAGGCAACCTGTTGGTTCCCCATCCACCTCGCGGCCGAGGGCCCCGGTGCTCCCAAGCGTTTGCCAGCTGAGCGCTCTGGCCGTGTTTGCCGGTGGCAGGATGAAATCTCTGCAGGTACTGCAGAAGCAAAAGGCACCTTTCCGTGCATGGCCAAACCAGCCCCTCCTCTCCAAGGGCTGCCCTCAGATGCATCTCCATGCCCCTGCCCAGGGTTTGCTGCCTTTGCCGGGGTGTTTGCAGAGCACAGGGAGCATGTCCTTGCTCTGGCAGCCAGCACAAACCCAGGGCTGGTCCCCAGGGATGGTGTGGGGCCATGGGGCTGGCGGGGAACACCTGCAACAGGGCGAGTGCTTGGGGAACATGTGTGCCCCAGTGCATGGCCCTGTGCCCAGCTTTGTGTGCTTGCTGGGTACAGTCCAGCTCAGTCACAGGCTGAAAAGTCGGGCAGCCTTGACCGAACAGATCTGGGAGGAGGGTGAGGCTGAACGCAGAACCCAGCAGGGTTTGGGGTTTCTGCTGCTGCTTGGGTCAGCGTGGTGCTGCCCATGGTCAGTGCATTCAGGCAGGACAGTGGTGCAAGGGTGATACATGGCTGGGACCTGCGTCTCTCCCAGGCAGCCAAATGATCCACAGACAGGGTTTCATGGTACCCCACAGGACAGTTGTCTCCCACGGGTGTCCAAGCATCATTGTGTAAAGTGGGATGGTGCAGGCTGAGCCCCGCTGCTTCCCCCATCTTCCTCCTGCAGGTGATGAAGAGGGGGTGGGTGGTTTGTCTCCTGGGAACAACCTCTGCTTGCTGGGGTCTCGACCCCTGTGGGGGCTCAGCATCCTGCTTGGGGTGCCTTGTGGATCCTTCATGGGTGCTGGGTCTTCCCAGGGTCTCTCAGCATGGTTTGATCTGCCTTGCCTTTGGATCTGGAGCAGCTCTTATTTGCTCTGTGTATACTCAGCGTGGGTACAGGCAGGGCTGCCTGTGGGTGCCAGGGCACATGCTGTCCCCAGACAGCCACTGCCCTGGTACTGGGCAGCAGGGGGGCAGCCAGCGGGGAGTTAAAATGGTACCTGAGGAAAACGGAGTGCAGCTGCTTTAATTATTTGGCTGCAGTGAGAACTTGGTGTGGAGGAAATTGAACCCAGGGGAAAAAATACTGTAATTTCATGCAAATATTACATGGCAGCTCCAAGTGATTTACTGCAGCTATTTTGGTGGCCAGCTCTGGGGTGTAATTAGAGTATTACTGGATAAGTGGGTGATGGTGAGGAGGGTCTTTCCAAGGCGTCTCACCTCATCTTGTGTATTGGAGAGGGTTCTGGGCAGGCTGGGACTGAGATGCTGGGAGGGACCGTGTCTTGTCCCCAAAGGCAGGGGAGCTAGATGTCTCAGGTGGACACAGCATCCTTGGCTGCGCTGGCACCTTGTGGCCTTGTGTCCCAGCACCTTTGGGACCCTCGAGGGAGGCTGTAGGTCTTATCCAGCCCTGGGGTGGCTTGTGTGGGGGTACGGCATGGCCATGTTGTGTGGGCTCAGCCTCGCTGGGAGCTGAGCTGGGAGGATTTCTCAGCATATGGCTTGGTGCCATTGCTCTTTCTGGGGAGCTGGGAGACGACGTGGTTTCCATCTGTGAGTGTCCGGACGCTGTGAACTGGGATACTGGGGCTGGCTGGGCACTGTGCAGGAACAGGAGGGCAGGTGCTGCCTGGGGCTCTTGTAGGGTACTGCAAAGGGGGCAGAGTCCAACCCAATGCTCGCCCCATATGCAGCAATCCCCTGCTGCTTCTACACCCCCAGCCCACCCTTAGTGTCACCGCAGGGCTGGGTATGAGCAGGGCGAGCCGCAGGGTCTGGCACCAGTCCCCCAGGCAATGCCATGCCCAGCGGCACTGTGCGGTCCCCCTGCCATCTGGCCAGGGCAGGTGGCCCAGCAGCTCCTGGCTCTGTCACAACCCGAAGGCGAGCAGGGAGCTGTGCCAGGGCCAGTTGGCTTGGAGATATATGACACAAGGCCACAGCTCGTCTGGTCCATAACCCCCTTCCCTCTTTTGGCATCACATTGCAGGGCAGGGATATGGGTCTTGTGTAGGGCTGGAGGCGGGCAGGGGGGGGGCAGAGGCTCTTGGCCGTCCCCTGCCTCCTGCCAGCCCTGCACTGGCACCGTGAGCAGCCTGCAGGCAGGGACCACAGGGACTGTGTGGAGCCAGCCCACCACCTTGGCATTGGGGCATGCTGCAGCAGCAGCCCAGCTCTGCCTGGGCCAGGTCTCTTGGTAGCACCCGGTGCAGAGGTGAGCCTGCAGCCGGGCTCCCTGCACCCACTGCTGCGTGATTGCACCCATGCAACTGCTGCCTGCTTGCAGAGTGCTGAAAAGGCTGGGCGCCCCCGAAGCATCCTTTGCTGGGCTCAGTTCTGAGCTCTGCACCTCAAAAGTGAAGGCTGTGCCTTTAGCAAGGGGGACTGTGGGACAGTGACACCATAGTGGGGTCAGGCCACCACCTGCTGAGCCCCCAGGCTCCCGAGGGAGGGTCCCTGAACTCCCCAGCCCTGCCTGCTCCCTGCCCACTTTCCCGGGAGGTGAGCGTGCCTACTCGCTCCCGGCAGTCGCCCCGGCACGGGCTAATGAGCCCTTCGGGGAGCGCGGGGGGCAAGACAGGCGGTGCCGGGGGGGATGGATGGCGGTTCTGCTGGGGACGCGGAGGGGTTACGGCATTGCACATCGTCCCTGGGCTCCTCCTCTGCCCCCGCAGCCCCGCTGGTCCCCCCGAGAAAGCCTGGTGTTGCCGGGGGTGGATGGTGCTGGGGCGCCGTCCCCCCGGAATGATGGCTGGGGAACAGGGATTGGGACAGACACGGTGGGGGGACCTCTCCCCCTCCATCCACACTGGGGACCGGCTCTCCCGGCCCCTCCAGTCCTCAACCAGTTTGGGAACAGCCGTAGCTGGAGGTGTGCCGCAGAACCCCAGCAAATGTGTGGCGGGTTCAGGGGCTGTGCTGGCCCCATGGGGGGAGGGCCCAAGGCTTTGGCCAAGGGGGGAGCAAACCGGAGCAGGGTGTCTTTGAGCAGGCTGCGGGAGCTGAACGTACCGTCC
This sequence comes from Eurypyga helias, assembly GCF_000690775.1. Classification (NCBI taxonomy): domain Eukaryota; kingdom Metazoa; phylum Chordata; class Aves; order Eurypygiformes; family Eurypygidae; genus Eurypyga; species Eurypyga helias. Next base: position 11,956 of record NW_010240787.1, on the reverse strand, counting down.
GGGTGTCCCCCCGGAAATCACCTGTTGCCAGTCCTGATCCCCCCCATGCATCCACCTTGGCTGGGGGAAGCTGTCCCCTGAGCCACCTCACTGGGACCCGGTGGCCAAGCTGGTGTGAGCCCCAGTGGCCACAGTGGGAAGTGGGGCAGATGCTGGTGCTGTGTGGGCAGCAGGAAGAGACTGTCCCACGGGGGGTGGGTGCTGCGGGTGCTCCCCGGGCTCTCAGCGAGGTGCCTGGGGAGGGGGACAAGGCAGGACCCGCTGGGGCAGGGAGGATGCTCCTGGTTTTGAAGGGGACA
>NW_010240787.1:9312-11548 GCF_000690775.1 Eurypyga helias | reverse complement strand
GAGGGATGCTTGGCCACGTCTGCTGCCTCTGCTTCGGTGGCACCGCTGGAACAGTTCCAGTCTGGGCACAAGGAGTCTCCCGATGTGACCGATCTGCCCCCTGCCAGCCCCATCCTGCCGAGAGGTGTGAAGGGAGTCTCACCCCATGTCCCAGCCCAGGGCTGAGCCGAGCACCCACCCATGGCTTGGCACCCGCCTCTCTGGCTTGTGCCCATGCTGAGCCCACAGTGGATAGAGGCTGCAGAGCAGGGGGGCCCCAGTGGGAATCCCTGGGCAAGGGCTGGGCATGGGGGGCTTCTGGGGGGGCATGGGGAGCAGTGATTTGATTTGCATCAGTCTCTCCGCTTGCAGAGCTCGTGGTCAGGAGGCACTGAGCCAACTGTGAAACACAGACTCAGCTGCCAAGTCCGCAGGGTGGCGAGGGGGAGGCCGTGCTGGTGCATGAGCCCAGGCTGCTTCCAGGGGGACTGCGCTGGGGGCAGACTTGCTGCAAGCCGCAGGGTGCATGGCAGTGGTGGGCCAGGACCATCGTAGGGCTGGGCAGGGGATGGGCTTTGCCCTGGGGATACATCCAGCTGCCACAGCACCCATGCTTGTCTTGAAATCTGGCCTGAAGCCCAGGCAGCACAACAAGGCTCCTGGATTTGGGGGCTTAGGATGGAGTTTTTTGGTTGGGATCATGATGGCAGTTTCCACCTTCTCCTTCAGGAGAGGTTGGTCTTGGGCACTTGGGCCCAGGGAACGGCAGATGGACATGGCCCCGGAGACAGGCACACGTCTGGCATATGCCTGGGCTGACATAGCCTGGCCTCATGGTGCAGGTTCCCAGCTCCTACACCCCAGAGCATGGGCTTTGCCTGGAGCCATCCTTTGCCCCACAGCATCTGTGGGGCAGAGCAAGGGCTGGACCCCCCTACCCAGTCTCTGCCAAGCTCTTCCCCTGCTCAACTCTGGGGGTGGCACAGAGAGCAGGCCATGGGGGGGATTGTGTGGGGAGAGGGGCTGTAGCGTGGGTTGCCCTGTAAACCCCTGCTGCACCTCTCCCGCCACAGAGCACACGCCTGGGGGGATTAGCAGCTCCTAATGAGCTGCCGGCTGGTGTGTGAGGTGGGAGCTGCTGCAGCCCAGCCGTGCTGACAGTGTCCCTTGCGTGTCAGCCGCCTGCGACATGGCCTGGGCATGGACACGGCTCCTCACGCCGCTAATGGGCATTTGGTTCAATTAGCAGCACGTCAGCCCAGCTCTGCTCAGGCGATGCGCTGACCCGAATATGCTCGCCCCAGCCACTGGCAAGACCCCCACAGCGGGGAGGCGGGTGCCCTCCTGCTGCCCCCATCATGCCCTTTCTGGGGGCACTGGGCAGCTGTGTGGTACTCTCTGGGCAGCTCTGGCAGCGATGCCCCAGGGAAGGGTGTGCTGGGGGGGCAGACAGCCCTGGATCACCAAAGCGAGGTGTCAGACAGGACCTGGACACCAGCTGGGGTGCAGTGAGCTGGCTGTGGGGTGCTCAAGACAGTGCAAGGGGCTTGAGGGCCTGGAGGGCATCGCAGGGCGGTTGGCTGTAGGACGCTATAGGGCACTGCAGGATGCTGATGGAGCAGTGCAGTGGGTTTGCTGTAGAATGCTGTAAGACACAGCAGAGATACGGCCATGAGACACTATGGGGCACAGCATGGGGTGCTGTGGGGTGTTGTAAAGGCCTGTTTTTTGGGCCCTGCATGGGGCAGTGCAGAGGGCTGGCTGTGGGGCATCTGCATGGCTACAGGGCAGTGCAGAGGGCTGCCTGGGGTGGGACAGGGCAGCGCAGGGGGATGGCGGGGGGTGCTGTGGGGCAGTGCAGAGCACAGGCTGCAGTTTTGGAGCAGAGGAGGTCCCACGCACACGGCAGCTGCTGAAGGCTGCCTCCCCGAGCTCTGTGGCTGTGGCTGGGCCCTCCACACCAGCCACCCCAACCCTGGGGACAGTGGTGACACAGGGAGATCATGAGGGCTGCTCCAAACAGAGAGGCTGTCAGGGATTCACAGCCCTCCTGAGCTCAGTGTGCAACCAGTGCCAGCCTGTGTCCTGTCCTTGGTGATCCCGGTGCAAAGCCTGAGGAACATCGTCATGCAATAGGCTGGATTTACAGCCGCCCAACTGCCCTCACCCTGGATTTCTCCTCTGTGCCGCTTCCCCCTGCCTGGAGCTGTGCTGGGCTTACCTGCTCTCTGTGGAGGCTGCTGTGGGGCCAGGTGAT
>NW_010240787.1:8437-9272 GCF_000690775.1 Eurypyga helias | reverse complement strand
CTGCTTCAGGCAAGGCGCGGGGGTCCGGCTGCTGTCAGCATGGGGCATCTGTCACGGTCAGGAGCATCTGGGGTGCTTGGCATCCCTCTGGGCGTGGGCGTGTTGCCGCGGCGTGCCAGCTGCCATCTGCTCGCCAGGCAGGCGTGGGCCCTGCTCAGGATGCGGCATTTCGGTGCCAGGGCTGGTGGGCTGCACGCAGCCACCATCCGCTTTCGGGCAGGCTGGTGATGCCAATGGCAGGGAGTAGGGCTGGCCTTCCCCAGGGGGTGGTGCCAGGAGGCCACAGTGATGGCCATCATGCACTTAGCTGCTGGTGCCCATTGACAGTGCCTTTTTTGGGGTGAATACAATGCCTTTGGGGGTGTCACCAGTGATTGTCTCATGCCACTGCCACTGCTGCACAACATCCCCTGGGATGAGGCACCACTGGGGTCATCGGCAGCCTCTACCCCCTGGAATATTTCCTCCAACGCTGGCAATTTTTATGTGCGAGAAGTAAAGAAGTATCAATTAACCCCTGGAGCCATCCTCGTGCTGCCGGAGAGCAGCCGGCAGATCGCTCGTTAGTAGCCCTGTCGCGGTTCCTCCTGTTAACCAGCGGGCGAATCTCTGCCAGGTAACGGGCTCATTAGCTGGATTGACCATCAGACCCTGGTGCACCCTGGCCACGGGGCTGGGGGTCGCTGGAGCACGGGGGTCTCTGGGTGTGCTGCCATTGGGAGGGGTAGGATGTGCGGGGAGGGCTCTGGGGGTTTGGGGTTTTGCTCAGAAAAAAAAGGTGACGTGGGGACAGCAGGGAGGGGTGGCAGCCTAGGGACAGTGGTGGGGACAGCGG
>NW_010240787.1:6665-7711 GCF_000690775.1 Eurypyga helias | reverse complement strand
CAGTGTGGTCTGTCCCTCGGAGGGGCTCGGAAAGCCTCTCAGCGCGGCATCGGCATCGCTGCGAGATGCAAATTGATAGTCAAGTCACTCATGTGAACAATGGGGTCCGGCTAATCCTTTTACAATGGGACTAATTGCTAATCAGACCGATTTCACACTGGCTGTTCCCCTGACAATGAGGCTCCGTGGTGAAGGGCTCCTGGGGGGGGTGAGGAGGCCCCGTGAGGAGGCCCCGTGGGTGCCCACAGCTCCCACCACCACACCCCATCCCCGTGCCAGCCTCTGCAGCAGGGCTATCCTCCCTCAGGTGGGCACCAGGACGGCACCGGGGTCTTCAGGTTGGCAAAGCCCCCAGCAGCTGGTGGCCAGGGGCTGGCACGGGCTCCAGCCTCATCCTCCTTTGGTGGCAGCCAGGGTTGAGCAGGGTTTGGGTCCACCTGGCAGCCCTGGGGCCACCTTCAGCTCTTGGCTCTGCTACCCTGTGACCCCGCAGAGCTACAGGGGCAAAGGCTGGTGCTTGATATGGTGGGTGTCATCCCCTGGCAGTAGCCCTGACACAGTCTGGATGTGCACTGGGGCCCGATGCTTCTTGCCCTGCACCGTTTGGTTACCACGGGGCTGTGGTGCTGTGTGGGGTCAGGATGCCTGAGCAGGTTGGTCAGGGAGGGGGTGCCATAGGGGCAGATGGGGAAGGGGAGGAAGACATAGCAAGGGCATGGCCAGTCCTGCAAAGGTGCCCATTGCTGCAAGAAAGTGATGCAGGGTCACAGGGTAGAGAGGGTTAGAGCAGTGTCAGCGGTGGCATGGGGACCCTGGGACCAGCACCAGCCTTTGCCTGTTCCCTCTGCACCCTGCCAAAATACACCAGACCCTGGCACACACCCCTGCCAAGACAGCTGCTGTCAGGGAGCTTTTGCCAGCCCTGATGCCCCCTGCGCATCAGTGCGCTGCCAAGGGCTGGCCAGGAGCTAAGCCCCACATTTCAGGGTGTGCGATCATGTGCTGCTCCTTGCTAGCCCGGGACTGGGGGCTGTGGGATACCGGGT
>NW_010240787.1:3251-6636 GCF_000690775.1 Eurypyga helias | reverse complement strand
AGTGGTGAGGAAGCAGGTCCCCGCCTGCATGGTGTTAATAGGCTCCTGGCCCGCCTCGGTGCAGCCTGCTGCCCTGAGCCCTGCACCCCAAGCCATGGCCAGCTGAGCACACTGGGGTGCTAATGAGGAGAGAGCTGGGCTCGCCACGCCTTGCACTTAATTGCTGCTGCCTTTTGGCTCTTAATGAAGATCCACTGCAGAAGAGGCAGCAGCTTCCCGACTCCTCCTCTCCCTCGAGCAGCCTGACCCTGCCAGGCTCCCCCGCCCAGGCCTGGTCCCCTGCCCAGTACCAGCCTGGCCCCGGGTCCATGTGTGCCTGAGTGCCCTGTGCTGGAGCTGTGAAGTGGGAGGGAGGGAGTAGCAGACGAGGAGGTTAGCAATGTGCTGAATGTCACCCCCATGCAGCCATGGTGGTCCCAGCCTCCCCAAACTCCTACCCTTCTCTCCATGCTCTGCTCAGCAGGTCAGTCCTAGCCACAGACGGCTGCAGCATCTCCCTCCCGGACTGAGCAGCTGTGGGGAATGCCAGCAGGGAGGCAGCAGGGATACATGGGGTCACCCCAGTCCTGTGAAGGCCAGCAGCAGCTGGGCATCACCCAGCAATGCCTGCTCAGGCACCCCCAGCCCCCGGGGGTCTGTGTGAGGGTGCAAGGTGGCACTACAGGGCTGAGTTGGCTGGTGGTTTTGGCTCTGCAACCGTGGTGACAGCCATGTGCTCTGCTTCTGTCCCCTGCCACTTGCACCGTGCTCAGTCACATGGAGAAGAGCTTAGGTTATCCTGTAGTTCAAGGGAGAGGTGTTTAGTGGGTCAGGGAGAGCTCTCCCTGCCAGGCAGGCTGGCTCAGGGCTCAGCTTGCTCTGGCTGAAGGCAGTGAGCATTGACACGGGCAACCACCACCACGGAGGGCCACACTGGTCCCAGCTGTGCCGTGAGCCATGCCAGCTATGGCTTGCCCCCTCCCCAGCTGTGCATGGGGCCATGCAGGAAGGGGTTAATGGCTAGCCCATACCTGCAGTTGCATTTTAAAGATGTGAAATTAAAGCCCGTAATTTATTCTCCCCACACACGAAGGAGCAATTAGTTCTAAACACGGCTTAATCAGTCAGCGCGAGATTGATTTCTGTAGACTTGGATTTGGTGGCTGCTGGCGAGGAGCCAGCCTGGGAGCAATCTCCAAATAAATGAAGTGCAGAGAAGTAAGCCATTACATAATATGATAGATGAGGCTGGAGCTTGCTCGCCTCTTCATTAGTATTCTGCTGTACACCGGCAACAGCACCAAACTTTTTCCCCGGCACCTTGGTTTCTCCCCCTCCTCGCTGCTCTGCCCCTCCTGCAGCTCAGCAGGGCAGGAGCAGCTGCCTGCCTCCCTCCATCAGCCCTTGCCAAGCCCCAAGCCCATGGCCGTGCGGGAGAAAGGATCCCTACACTGTGGACTAATGCCTCTCCAAGATGCTCTTCCCTGGGCTCTGCATCTTGCCTTTGTCCTCTGGGAAAACCAAGGCACAGGGAGCTGGAGTGGCATCCCATGAGCTGCAGATCACCAGTGAGGCAGATATCCTCACCTCCTCTCCTCCCTGAGTCGGAGCTTTGAAGGCATCTCCCCAGGGTCACCCCAGACTCTTGCCCCTCAGGGCCATGGCAGCTGGGCATGCTTGCATGGGGACGTAGCCCCCGGTGCAACGTCCCAGCTTCCTCCTGCCTTCTGCAAGTGCATCCCTGCTCAGGCCAGTGAGCTGCTGAGACCTGCAGCAGCAGGCTGAAACAAGAGGACAGGAGTATTGCTCTCAGTACACAAACAGGGAAAAACCAGACCCTCTCTTCCCAGGTCCCTGGTCCGGCTGCAGGACGTGACAGGCATTTTGGGGACAAGATCTTGCTTATGTGGTGCTGACATGTTGCTTTGGGCTGTGGTGGTGCCCACACACACTGAGCAACTCGTGCTTCTGCCTCCCTGGTGATGAGGGAGGAGGGGAGGTCACTACAAATCGATGCTGGGCAGGGAGAGTGGTTTGGAGCCAGCTCCAGAGGGTTGGTGCCTGGTGGTGTGTGGAAAAGGGGGTCCTTTTGCCTGTGGAGCTGGTGGGGTGCCTGGCAGTGGGGAGAGTGGACTGGGACCTCTGCAGAGGTTCATGTGGTCAAGGCTATGCTGGGAGCATCCCAGTGGCCTCCACTTGGCACATGGGTGGCCAGGGCTGGAGGGATGGAGAGGACCAGGACTTGTGCTTGGTCCCGACCCTGCTCCCGTTTTCGTTGCCTCCTCTCACCCTGCCCCTCCCCAGGCACCTGCCAGGGAAGAGAGTGCCTGGGGACCTGGCCCTGTGTGGTGCATGGCTGGTGCAGGTCCCTGGGGCACATGCTAAAGACTCCACTGCCATGACAGTAATTATGCTAACGATAGAGAGCTGATCGATGCAGCCTTTACCATGACCCATGGGCTCCCAGCAGTGAGATGCTCCGCAGTGCTGTGGGAGGGACCTGCCACCTGAGCCCTCTGAGCTCTGACCCCTCCAGCAGTGTCTTGGGATGGAGCCCAGGTCCCTCATGATGCCCCATGCTCCCCCCCAGCCCTGTAGTCATCCTCCTCCTGCCCAGGGTGCTGGAGCTGCTGCTGACCATCCCCTCTGTCCTTGCTGTCTCTGCAGAACTCCATCCGGCACAACCTCTCCCTGCACACCCGCTTCATCCGCGTGCAGAACGAGGGCACTGGCAAGAGCTCCTGGTGGATGCTGAACCCTGAGGGCGGCAAAACTGGGAAGACACCCCGTCGGCGGGCGGTCTCGATGGACAACAACAGCAAATTCCTGCGGATCAAGGGGAAGGCCAGCAAGAAGAAGCAGCTGCAGGTGGCACAGGAGCATGGGGAGGACAGCCCATCCTCCCAGCAAGCCAAGTGGTCAGAGAGCCCCGCATCCCACGCCAGTGACGAGTATGACGCCTGGGCGGACTTCAGGACGAGGGCCAACTCCACGGCCAGCACGCTGAGCGGGCGCCTCTCGCCCATCATGTCCAACCATGAGCCGGATGAGCTGGAGGAGGATGACGGTACCCCCTCCTCTCCGCTGATGTACCCCAGCCCCTCCAGCACCATGTCTCCTTCCCTCAACGCCCGCTGCTCTGTGGAGCTGCCCCGGCTGACCGACCTGACTGGCACTATCAGCCTGAACGAGAGCCTCGGGGAGAGCATGCTGGAGGACCTGCAGGATGGCTACACCATGAGCCCTTCGCAGCAGCTCCCCCCGGCCGCCTTGCGACAGCGGAGCTCCAGTTTCACCTTCAACTCCAAGTGCTCCACCATGGGGGCTGCCTCCAACACCTACTGCGGGACTATCTACAGCCAGCCGGCCATGAGCCTCATGCGCCGCCTGCCCATGCAGACCATCC
>NW_010240787.1:0-3134 GCF_000690775.1 Eurypyga helias | reverse complement strand
AGCCCCATGGTGCCGGCCCGTGGCCACAGACACAACCCGCTGCTGTGCGGGAGCGGGGAGCAGGGTTTGTCCTCCTATCCGTCCCACTCGGGTTCTCTCATGAAGAGCAATGCTTTGTACCACCCGTCACCAGCTGGTCACCACCCTGCGGTCAACACCAGTGCCTTAGCTAATCCTGTCAGCCTTATGAGCTTGCCCAGTGACACGTGCAGCATGACAGCCATGCCGCACCATGGGCATCTGCATTCCTACGCTAATAACCAAGGGGCACACATGAGCTTGCTGGATTCGCTGCAGGGCCCCTACCCGGGGGCTGTCCACCCCCCTGTGTTGGGCCAAGACAGGTTCCCAGCAGACCTGGACCTGGACATGTTCAACGGGAGCCTGGAGTGCGATGTGGAGTCGATCATCCTCAATGACTTTATGGACAGTGACGAGATGGACTTCAACTTTGACTCAGCTCTCCCGCCGCAGAATGGGCTCAACGTGCCTGTGCTGCCTGGGGGTCCTCAGCCCACGAACCAGAGCTGGGTGCCTGGGTGATGCCCGCCCTGGGGGTGGGGCTTACCACCAAGAAGCCACGAGGGGAACATTGAGACTAACTTTTTTTTTTCTTTTCTCTTCTGCCTTTGTTTGTTAAGATGGGCTAGAGCCATCCGTCTGAGCTTGAGGTCGAACATGAAACACAAACCATAGGGTCAAATACTGAGATGGGGAGGGCCCCCAGCCACACGCCTGCCTGATCTGCCGGGTCCTCTTGCAAGCATCCTCCGGAGAACACAGGGCAGGTGGCTGGGAGAAGCAGGCGGATCCAGGCAGGTTGCTGGTGGAGGAACAGGAAGGGAAAGCCTTTCCAGACGGTCTCAGTGCCCCACTGCGATGGTGCCAGTTTGATTTCTCCTTGGGCTGAGTGACAGAGTGGTGATGGCTGGTGGCATGGGTGCCCCCTGCGTGGGTATCCCTTTCTGGAAAGGGACCCTTTCCTCTGAGCCACCTCGGGAAATGAGTCCTCCGATTAGAAGTGTCAGAAGAGGGGGACCCTGCCCCAGGGCAAAGGAGGGTGTCATCACCCCTGAAATCCTGGTGGAGGTCTGAGCTCTGCCAACCCCACTTTCCCAGGCCACCTCCGCTGTGGGTCTTCTTGGATGGCTCCTGGCAGGTTTTCTTACCAAGCAGCAAGAAGCAGGTGTTGGTGATGGAGGGAAGGATGCACAATCTGCAGCCCTGGGGACAGCATCTCAGCAGCCCATGCACCCACTGGTGGCTGGGGGTTCCACGGTCATGCCTGCCCATGGAAAACTGTGGTACCCTGCCCAGGGCAGGCGTGGGCATGTTCCTGCATGTGGTGCACAGCCCTGCACAGGGTGGTCCTGCTGGGAGTGATGTGCTGCTGGCTTGGGTCCCCCATGCTGGAGGCTCAGGGGGCCTCACAGGGTAGGGGAGGGGGGAGTATTTATTTGATTTCATGCACTCTTTTGCCATTGAGTTTTTGCATTGGAAGGAAGAAAGGGTCAAGCTTAGGGAGAGTCTGTGGGCAATGGTGAGGGCTGCACTCCATTGCATGTCCCATCTTGGCTTGGCCATGGCTTTGAGTGTTGGATGATGGGGTGGAAGCTTGGGGGCTGTCATGTGTGTCATCCTCGAGAAGGCTGTGTGTGCGTATGTGAGGAGGGGAGGGATGCCGTGGCCAGGCCTCTGGAGGCAGCATGGGGTCCAGCCTGCCCCAAGCCTGGGTGACCCAGACTGCTTCCCCTGTGGGCAGAGCTCAGGAAGATACCATGAGGCTCACGCCTGGGGCTATGGGGCTTCTCAGGGGTCACTCCTGTGATCCCCATCCCTGACAGCTCGCTGCCTGTCCCCAGGGTGCCGGGAGAGCTGGTCTGGGAGGATGCAAGCAAGAGGGGTCAGCCCTGGTGCACCCATCTGCCAAGGGCCAGTGCTCCATGGGGACCACAGTTCACATGTGGTCGTGCTGTGTGTCAGGAGCCCAAATGGGCCCCACTGTTCTGTGGGGCAGGAGTGGGCCAGGGGTCAAATGTCATTCTTACAGCAGGAGAGGGCTCCCTGCTGCAGGGCAGCTCAGCCTTGGCTGCAACAGGGTTTTTGAGGCGGGGCAGCCAGGCAGGCTGGTGGGCAGCTGGCACAGCTGGTCCAGAGGAGATGGAGGGGCTGGGAGGAGATGCTTTGGGATCTGCTGCTCTGACCCACGGGGCTCTGCACAGCCTGTCTTCCTCCTGGGCACCACAGGCTTTCTCTACACCCCTTGCCCCTGGGCTGCAGCAAGGGTTAGTCCACTGAACCAGCACATCTTCTTGGCCCGGCTCTTCCCGTCCCCCTCCGGCACCACCTCCTCTACCACAGCGAAGGTGCTGGGTCCCACCGAGCCACAGGGGAAGCGCAGCTGCTGGGAGCCAGGGCAGAGTGGGACCCGTGGGTGGGCCACATGTGTCTGTGGCAAAGTGTGACAGAGGAGCCCCATGTGCTGGCATTTACCTTTGCCCTGGGCACATGGCGGCCATAGTCTCTAAAGAAATTCTTACAGGTTAATTAATTATGTTTACATTATTTGATCATGTACAGAATTTAATATATTCTATTATATATAACCTTTCTTGAATGCTTTTTTAAAAAGAATTATTCTTTGGTCAGGATCATTACCACATTCTTTTTATACACCACCTCTCGTTTCAGGCATATTTAAATTGTTGGAAACGGATTGCAATGGCTATTTAATACCCAGCACCCCAGCTCTGCACATGGGGTGTGAGAGACTGCTAGCGAGGAGAGGCAGGGAGGGCAGCTGGGGCTGCCATGGGAGAAAGCGGGGCTCTGCTCCCCAAGCACAGGAGAAAAGGAAGGGGTCATGGCTCTTCCAGGCATCTGATCTCCAGGCATGCATCCAGCAGCACACCAGCACGCCAGGCAGTGTGGGCCAGCCGGGGCTCATCCAGCAGTTGGGCATTCACAGAAGGGATGCTTGGGCACAGGGACCCCCAAAAGCCCTTTCAGTGTTGCGGATATGGGCTGACCATCGTCGCAGAGGGGTAGCCGCACCAGCAGTAAGAGAACAGTCCCCCTTTGTCCCACGCCTGCCCTGCTGCCCCTCCACCCGCCTTCCCCTGCCCCGCCGCGTG
>NW_010240786.1:27712-31698 GCF_000690775.1 Eurypyga helias | reverse complement strand
AAATACAGACACAAAACCAGCAGCCCGGCGAGGGAAGACCCCCCGGCAGCCCCCCCACCCGCCGAGCTTGCCCCATCCCGGGGGTGTTCGTGCTGGGATCGCTGCCCCTCTGCTCGGAAAGGGATGAATCCTGGGTTTGCTTGTCTTCCTGTAAAGGGGAAGGGTCTCCCTGGTCCCCTCCGGACAGACCCCGGCCATCAACTCGCTCCCTCCAGCACGGCAGGAGCAGCGGTAATCTCACTCCCCTGAGCATCTGCTGTGGACCCTTGGGTCCCGCCTCGGTGCTCCTTCTCATCCCGATGCTCCTTCTCATCCTGGAGCTGAAGTGAGCCAGATCCTTCTCCCAGACACCTCACACCGCTGCCAGCTGCCCCTGGCCCACCCCCCACCTCCTTCTCTCGGTTGTGGGAAAGCCTGCCCGTTCCTCCTGCTTAAAACTAACAACCTGAAGGCGTTCCTGCTGTAGGAAGGTACTAATAATTAATTAATTAAGTACTAATTAATACTCAACGGGGCTTCATTTTATTCATTTGCATGCCCACCCAGACATCGCTGTGGAGATGGGAGCAGCTGGACAGCCCTCGCCGTCCTGCTCCTTCCTGCTGGGCTCTGCCCCATGCCAGGGAAGCCCACGCCAGCTGCTCGACCCCACGGGGCTGCTTTCCACCCCTCTTTGCCAAAATCCCTTCCTTAAGCTGCTCCCTCTTCCCCCTTTTCCCAGCCGGGCCGAAAGCCACAGGTACAGCAGGGCTGGAGGGTGCAGCGCCCCTGGGAAGTGCCCCGGTGTCCCTGGGGAGCTCCTAAACCCCCAGTTCAGCTCCGGCGTGGTGGTCCTCAGGCTCAGCACGGCACATACATCTCCAGGGGTGTGCAGGGGACCATGCTGAGTCCATCCCAGCACCCTCACTCCCCCAGAGCTCTCTGTGGGGTGGGGGTCGTCCCCAGTGTCAGCGGCAAAGCCCTGGTTCGGCAGGCCAGCGGGGTAACGCCGCTTAGGGCTAGGGACCCCCCCAAGCCCACCACAGCTGCCTGCAGCCCAGCCTCACCAGCACCACTCGGATACCACCCCCAAAACTGTCCCCCAGAGCCGAGTGATGGGCCCAAGACCCCCCACCCGCAGGAAGCTCCCCCACTGCACAGCAGGGGTCCAAGGGGTCCTGCCCCAAGGGCTGCATTGCCGATCCCAGACCCAGTTCCTGAGACAGCAGAGCCAACCCGTGCTTTAAGCCTGGAGTCTGAGCACGCTGCCTGTGCCCGAGCACCGCTCCGCCTCCTGGCTGCCACCTCCTCTCAGTCCTCGGCCACCGCGTTTGCCCAGCGCTCCCAGTTCAATGCTAAGAGGGTGCTGCTCTCCCCCCAGTTTGCTTTTGCAACCAGCTCCTGCAGCCTGCCCAGCCCGTGGGAGCATGGAGACCGCTTCCCATCCTCACGTTCCCTTTCACCCTCCTACACATCCGTGGATCCCACGGGGAGCAGGGTGCTCTCTCCCGAGCGGGAGGTCCCTCTTGCTACAGCTTAACCCTCCGATGGCATCACACAGCCAACCCTTCCTTGGCTTTTAACCTCTCCTCAGACTCTGCCAGGCTTTCCAAGGGATTAGGCTGCACTGTCTCCAACCCAACAGCGGGGAGTTGCGGAGTGTCCCACGGTTCAGCCTCCCGGCAACTGCTACACTGCGTCTCCCGGGAAAAGGCAAAAAGAAGCTGCTTAAATCTACCCAGTCTCCTGCTCCCGGCAGCTATGAGCCCTGTAGGAATGGGATAGGACACAGGAATTCGGGAGTTACCTGCTCCAGTAATCGCCGGCATATTGAAAATCTCTGTCCCAGGCTGCCCAACGTCTGGAGGAAACACAAGGAAGCTGTTCAGTACGGAGAGCAGGAAGAGTGGGATGGTGCCGGGGGGGACCTGCCGCACATTCCCATCCCAGCACCCAGGGCCGACAGGCGCCCACCTCCCCGGGCACTGGGGTACGCCTGTGGAGGCCAGCTGGCACTGGGAATAATCTGCCTCTGGGAGAACCACAGCGGGCAGGTCTCACCAGCTGGGAAAGGGCGGAAAAGCAGAGCCCAGGGAGCCGGGGTGATGTCTTCGTGCTGACCTCCCTCCCTCCAGCTCTTCGGATTACAAGCCCCGCAAAGCTAAACCCTCTCCCCTGCCTATGGGATTTCCAAAGGCTCAAATCCCCATATCCAGGGAGCAGGTCTGGGCAGCGGGGAGGGCGAGGAGGAGGAAAAATGTTAAATCAATATTTTCCCTCTTAGCTGAGCCGTTTGACTTGGCTATCACTTTCCCTAGAATAACAGAAATTCTCATTGAATAAGGGGTGTTTCCTATTCCTATGTATTTTCCCTTGACAAAGGAAAGTGTGGAAGGTCGTGGGGTTCAGCCACATCCCCAAAGGGACATAACAACACTGTTGGCTCATGGTAACATCATCCAGGAGACGAGACAGCCTGGTCTCTCTTACCCGATGCAGCTGTCGTAAGATGGATTCAGACTGAATTAGTATTGACTGTACAATGCCGGGCTAAATTAAATTATGATCCTATCTACTCTATTAGCGGTTAATGAATGAAGGGGCTGAATTTCTACCGTAAGCCGGCCCGGTTAGTTTTACAGAGCTGCACCAATATTGATGTAGGGCTTAGCGTAACGCTGGGGGGAGACGGAGCTCAAGGAGGATGGGTTCAGCTTGGCTGGTTGTTCATTAAAACATCAATTGCTCGTCTCCTCCACGCTCAGCTCATTATTTCCTTCCTGCTGGGGTTATCTGGCGCGGGTGGGATTGACAGCCCCAGAGCAAGGAGGCTGGGGGTCTCCCACCACCTCCCCAGATGCACACGGCCAAGATGGCACCAGCACGGCTCATCCCAGGAAGCATTTGGACCTCACACTTCCCAACAAATCATGGCATGATGCAGAGAAAGCGGGCTGGGAGCTCCCAGCCCCTAACACACCATCACCCATTCCCAAATCTCCGTAGCTTCACGTGTCCTCACGGCATTTCACCCCCGGTGCCCTCCATTCGCCCCCCACCCCGCATGTCCTTACTGTACTCCGGTTCGTTTTTGTTGGTCGTGCTGAGCTTCTTGATGATCTCCTGTTTCTTGGACTTCACCATGGCAGAGTTGCTCTCCGTCAGCTTGCTGAAGAAAGCCGGAGGCTGAGTGTTGTTTCCTGGGGACTTGGACCCCATCCTGCAAAGCAAAAGACCATCGGAAACCCCTGCGACGTGCGGTTCCCAAAGTCCTACCTAGAGAGGCTCTTTCCTCAGCCTAATTCCTCAAAAGCAGTCTGGGGGCTCCCCAGATATTCTGGGTCTCCAGCCTTTCTCCCCATCCCCACCGTGAACGTACCAAGCGGTGTTGAAAAGCCCCTACACCCGGACAGCAACCCGGGATGTGGCACTGCTTTCGGCTGCCAGAACAGCCCGGGCCAGGGCGGGTGTGGGGATTGGGGGGGGACACCCCCACGCTGCCAGGCCATCCGCCCCTCGGTGTTACCTCTGGTCTATCTGCTCGCCCTCGCGGTACAGGATGGGGTACGTGGCGCTCTTGGTGTGCTCCGATTCTCCCACGCCGTCTGGCGGAGAGACCGGCTCGATACAGCTGTCCGACCCGCTCCCGGCCGAGGCTTTGCTCTGCTCTGGGGACCTGCGGAGAGCGACGCGGGGACGCAGTCGGCTTATTGCACCATCCTCTGCCTCTGCACGGCAGCTCGGGGGTCAGCGGGGGGAGAAGGGTTCAAATAGCTTTCCTAAGGCGGGGAAAACCGCCAAACCTTCCCCAACCCCGTGGGCTTACGGAGCCTTTTAACGCCGGAGGGCGAGCGCAGCGTGGGCAGCTCGGCACCGCAGGCGTGCGGAGCAGGGCTGAGCGAGACATGGCCCAGATTTCCAGGCAGTGAGCCAGCCGGCAGCTGCCCCCAATCCAGCTGCCCAGGAGGGACCCGTCCCGGCCCTGGACGGCTCCGCACAACGGCTGG
>NW_010240786.1:27202-27479 GCF_000690775.1 Eurypyga helias | reverse complement strand
GGAGAGCTCCACGGCAATCCCGGTGCCTGCCTGTGGCCAGCGCCTGGGAGACAGTCAGGCTGAAGGAATTCCTCACGCTCGAGTTCTGGGAAGTTACAGTCTTGTTTTTTCTGTGGTTTCTTTACCCCCCCTGGCCTTTTTTTTCATCGCTGGGTGGCCGGGGCTGGGCTCTCTCCCCTGATGTTATAAAGCCAATTCTAGGACCAGGCAGAGCTGGGAAGAGAAATCCCGTTTACTGACAAGGAACCACAGGTTTGGAGACAACTCTCCTTCCTGG
>NW_010240786.1:14092-26640 GCF_000690775.1 Eurypyga helias | reverse complement strand
TCTGTCTGAGCTGGGACTGGCCCAGCGGGTGGGCACAAACCCATCTCTCCAGCTTCGCCCGGACCCTGAGCTCACCTCTTGCCGCCCTCGTTCTGCGGGGAGATCCTGGCAGGGCAGGTCCAGCACCGGGCACGCGGCCCCGGGGAAGGAGTACACCGGCGTCTGGATGTGGGAGTTGAGCTGCTGCGGGTGATGGCGTGTGTAGTCCTGCGTGATGACCTCCTGGAAGAAAACCCCGAGGCACAAATAGGGTTGGGGTCCACCTCTTGCTTTGCTGGGCTCAAGGAACACAGGGCAAGCAGGAGGGAATTAGGCAGGTCCAGCACCGGGCACGCGGCCCCGGGGAAGGAGTACACCGGCGTCTGGATGTGGGAGTTGAGCTGCTGCGGGTGATGGCGTGTGTAGTCCTGCGTGATGACCTCCTGGAAGAAAACCCCGAGGCACAAATAGGGTTGGGGTCCACCTCTTGCTTTGCTGGGCTCAAGGAACACAGGGCAAGCAGGAGGGAATTAGAGTGGTTTGTCCCCATGGGAATGTTAATTCCTGCCTCCTGCAGCTCTTGGGATGAACTTGTTGAGGATGCAAATACCCGGGCTGAACAGCCTCATGCACCCCTGCTCTCTCCAGCCCCCTGGGAGACCCCAGCACCCCTCCCAGCCCTTCCCCAATGACACATTTCATCTCAGCTCTTCCCTCCTCCCCAGGGCCCCAGCGGAAAGGTGGGAATGAGATTAATTACGCTGATGTGCTGGGCCAGCGTGACCACTCTCTGGTTCATGCCCTTGATGCTGGGGCTGGACTGCAGGGGCTGGCACTGGGGCTGGGGGCCGTCGGGCTGCCGGAGGTGCTGCAGGTGGGCGGCTTCAGGAGCTGAGGCCTTCAGCGAGCCTGGGGGAGGACACAAAGGAGAGAGCAGGCATGAGACGATGGCCATGAGCCTCTTCCTTGAGTGAGAGCTGGGTGATGGAGCCCTTCGACCTCCCCATCAGCTGGCACTGACCCCCCCCTTACCCTCACCTTGCTGCTTCTGCCTCAGGTCGTGCTCCCCGTGCCCCTTCTCCGCATCCTGCAGCAGCTTGGCTCCTTTCTCGTGGGGCAGGCTGGGCGAGCTCACAGGACTCACTGCTTCCATCCGCTCAGGACTGTAGCCTCCGTGAAAGCCTGGGGAAATGGGAGAAGGGAGTCACAACCCAGAGCTCGCTTGGCTTTTCCCTAGTGCTGTGCCAACCAGTGCTTGCGGGTGAAGTCAGATGTCCAGCAGAGAGGGGGGAAAAAGAGACGAGGGAAACCTGGAAGGTCACATTCCAGGGGCCCCCGGAGCCTCCCCCGAAGGCTGGCTGTGGGGACGGCCGCAGGGTGAGACCACGTCACATTCCTGCGGAGCTGGACACTCAGAGGCTCGCGGTGATGGCACGAGCGTCAGGAACCAAACCCAACACCTGCGGGTTCACAACCTGCCCCCCCGTTTCCCCCACCCACTGAAAGAGAAAGCAAACCCCCCACTATGCCGGGGGGAAGCAGAGAAAAGCCCCAGGGCAGCAGAGCCAACAGCAGGGACTGGAAAACTGCGAGCAAGGCCCTGCAGACTCCGGATCCTGCTCCGGACACAGCAGACTCACACACTGCAAAACGGCTTTTCTTGACCTTTCTCTGCCTTTTAAGCCCCTTGCAAGGGCTCGAGCTGCATCCAAGCAGGCAGAGCTGGAATGAGGGACATCAGAGAGGGAAACTGAGGCACCGGCGGGTGATGCTTCCAGAGGCGAGGGGCAGAGGACACAGGAGTTCTGGAGGCACACGCTGCCTCTTGCCAACTGAGCACGTTTGGCAGCGATCGCGACTTTTGCCTCCACTGATCTTTACCCTCCTCACGCTCAACTCCTAGAAACTGCCCACCAGAGGCAAATCTGGCAGCCAACCCACCACGCTGCCGGAGCCTCCGGCATGGACACACCGACCTTGCATGTTCCTGGGGCACAGGGAGGAGAGGACCCCCATGGAGAACCTCCCAGGGATGGGGATAGAGCATCCTGCCTCACCCCACGCACCGCCCGCATCCCAGTGCGGAAGGGACCACACTTTGGATCCACCCAATGAAGGGTCCTACCCTGGAAAGATCCCTGACCAACAGGCAAGTCCCAGGGAACACCAGCTCCCTTCTGCAAACTCATGGCCATGGAAAAGCTGCCCCTCTCCTCCGCGGCAGGAGAAGCTCAGCCAAGCACGTCCTTGGCCCTGGAAGGTGCTGCTAGAAGGGGCCGGGAACAGCCGTGACAAAGTGGTGGGATGGGTGGGCTGGGATGCGCCAGTGAGAGCTTTTTTTTCGCTGCTGGGTCCTTTCCACCCTTGGCTCACAGGAAGGGGAGCTGGGTAGCAACCCTGCAGCGCTGACGCTTCAACGTGAAGAGGGGGGACCATCAGATCCCTACGGCTGCCTGGTGAACGCTCCGGGTTAAAGCTGATCCTGCCAAGAACGACCCAGACCTTGAATCCAGCCCCTTCCCTGTAATCTCTTCTGGAGAAACTTATCCTGGTGCTTCTGTGTCCTACACAAGATTCCCGTGGGGTGGTTCCTGCGGGCTGCTCTGGAAATGCTTCCGAGTGCAGCTGGGCTGGGCAATCCCTCGGCAGCCGTGTCCCCGCTGGCCTCTTGTGCAGCATCGGGACCCCAAGCGATGGGAGCCTGCACCCCCAAAACCCCTGCCCTCCATCCCGCTCCCGCTCACACCCCCAGTTCTCTGCTTCGCCCGCTGCATCGATGACCCACGACTGCTCCTTACAGGCTGCCTTGGCATTGGTGACGATGGGGACATGGGAATTAGCAAATTGCCACTGTCCGTGAAAAGCAACCAGGAACCGAACGACGTTCGCTAAACGGCACTTGGCAATGCGAGAAACTAACAGGGTGGGAGAGGGGAAGATCCTTAAAACACACAAATAACAAAGTCTGGAATAACACAACAACCAGGAAGCAGAGGGACAAGCAGCTCGGGGAGCTGGCAAAGCCACCAGTCAAAACGTGCAACTCAAAATAAGAAATAATGAAATAAAATGGGTTTCAGGCACCAGCTCTCTCACCTCTCCCCCCCCGATTTCTTACCATCACTCGCGGAGTCGTTACTTAGCGAGTCTCTTTCCCGCTGCCCCTGATCGCGAGACATTTGGCGCATGATAATCACATCTATGAAGTTGGCCGCTGTCGTGGTGGTCTTACCGAGTGCTCGGAGCTCCTGCTCCTGCATGGAAAAGGCTTTACTCTGACTCTTTTCTCTGCTGTGCTGCTCGGGGCCCGAGGCCGCGTGCTGCTGGTCCAGGGGGTGATGGTGCTGTTGGCTTTTCCCCTGTCCTCTGCTATAGTGATGAGCAGAACCGGGTCCGGAGGCGGGTAAAGGCCTCGACTCCATGGCTTTAATGGGCGAAGGCGACTGGTCGAGGTTGGCCCCGCCGGGCAGCTTTGAGGTGAAGACGTTGTTGTCGGTCTGGGGTCGCTCCGCCTTGGCTTCCCGCGCCCTCGAGGCCTCTTTCTGCAGGACGGCCGGGTCCATGAGGGCTGCGTAGCTGTCCGCCGCGCTGACGGAGGAGCGCAGGGCGGAGGCCGAAGGGAAGGCGGCGGAGCGGATTGGCGACGTGGTGGTGGTGGTAGAGGATCTGGAAGGGAAATGGAGACAAGGCGGAGATGAGAAGCACATGGAGAAAGGGGAGTGCTGTTACCAGAGCTGCAGCCTTCAGCCCTGTCTGGCCGAGGGCTTCCCAGGGCTCCCGAGTGTCGTCCCGTGCTGGAGCAGGTGAGGAGGGCTCGGATGGAGCCTCCACCACAGTAACTGGCCATGGAATGTTGGATACGGCCCAGATGCATCAACTGGAGAGCATAAAACACACGGACAGGTCCCAGAGACCTTCCTAACTCCATCCCCAGGCAACTGGCAGAAAGAGGAGCATACTAGGGTGAAGGGATGCTCCTGCTTTCCTTCCTAAGAGCAGGAAAAGCCAGGAACTGGGGACCAAAATCTGCCTCTCCCCATCACAGCTTCCCTGTAAGCCCCCGTCCTGCTCCTGCTGAGACTGAAGGCCAAAACAACCCCCGATCCATCTCAGAGGCGCCCCACGCTCGTTAATGAAGCCCCACAGCTGCCCCGGCAAGCAGCAGGGACTGTGCCGGGGGGGCCGTACCGCAGGACGGAAGGGGTGGGGGTCTCCGAGGAGATGATCTTCATGCTCGTGTTGTGGAGCACGCTGGGGCGCTGCTGGATGGTCTCGTGGGTGCGGGGCGAGACGGGAGAGTGCTGGTGGCTGTGGGAGTGCGAGGACGAACGGCTGCTGGCCTGCTCCGTACCTGGGGGGATACAACGAGGGGCTTACTCAGCTCGTCAGTTTACAGCCTCCACCCTGCCCCACCCAGCAGGGGCCCCAAATGTGGTGCCGGGCTCCTCCCCAGCCTACCTGGTCTCCAGATGGGCGCATGCTCCACTGTGGTGGATGCTAGGATGGATTTCTCACGCTCCCTCTCCCGTTCCCGCTCCCGTTCTCGCTCAGACACCGACGATCCTGATTGTTTGGTCATGTGCGTGGGGCCTCCTGAAATGCACCCAAAAGGCAGTGAAAGGGCTGCAAGACACAGTGATTCCCCCTGGGAACAGCACCTGCTCCGCACTGCCATGTCTGCAGAGCAGATAAGGAATGCTCGATCCAAGGTCACCACCCAAGACAACCTGGAGCAGGACAGACAGGGAGAACCAGTGTGACACCACCTAGGCCAATCACACAGCAGCTGTCCTGGCACCGTCTTCCAGAGCATGACCGTCCACAAAGCTGTTTGCCAGGTTCTTGGGAATACGAGGGGAACAAGGAAGCCCCCGATGAGCAGGATCGGAGACGGTTTGAGGGAGCCAGTGGGCTGGTCCCTGAGTGGGAATGAATTGGGGCTCCCCCCCTCTGCCCCAGCATGCTGAGCTCAGGGACCTGACCCAGCTGAAGGCCTCCTGCCCAACTGCTTTTCCATGGGAAAAGCAACCTGGACCATTACCTGGAGAGAGCGGGGAGCTGCTGTGCCGGCTGCCGAAGGTCTGTGGGGGGCCGGGGATGTAGGTGATGCGGTCCATGGTGGTGGCAGAGGTGCCAGGGGTAGGGGGCACGAGGACGGGCAGGTGTGGCACTTGGGACAGGTCGATGATGCCTGGAGAGAGAAGCAAGAGGACTGTGAGGATGACGCTGAGCTGCTGCAGCTTGGCCAGGCTGGAGCAGGGAGCGATTCTGGGAAAGACCACACTGTGCCTCTGCTCTGGCACAGTGCAACAGGTGCCAGCACACACACACGGCCCCCGGGCACTGCTTGTCAGGGAGGGGACCCTTCCTTGGGCAACTACAGCGTGTCCTGCTGCTGGGAATAACGGGGAGGAAAAATGGAATGCTACCCCTGCTCAGGGAGGGGGCTGTAGGAGCACTCCGCAGCATGCCCTGCTTTTTGCAGGAAGTCAGATATCCTTCTGGGAGTGTGACTTAACCTTCAAAGGCCCGAAGAGCTGCACATAAGGAGCCTCAAGTAACTAAAGGTGGCAAAAAGAGCATCAAATTCCACCCCAGCCGAGCTCCTACACCGCTGCATGGCACCATGCTGCTGGCCCGGCGCTGGAGCTGGCAGCACCGGCCTGACCCAGCCTCCCTCGCCCAAAACACCCCCAAAACCCCTGGATGGAGCCATGCCCGGAGGACCTGCTGCATAGTTGAGGGCGAGGGAGGGCTCCCGGGGCGACAAGCCGCGCAGCATGTCGGCCCGCTGCGCCATGGCCGTGGCTGCGGCGTTGTGGTGCATCTGCTGCGACGTGATGTAGTCGTTGATGATGGTCTGCCGGTTCTCCATGGCGGCTGTGTCTGGGTAGCCCCGGATGAGGTACGGCGGGTAGAGGTGAGGGTACGTGGGGCTCGGAGCCAGATGCCTCGGCAGGTAGTAAGCGGCAGCTGGGAGTGCGGCAGCTGGGAGGGAAAGGGATGCAGACATGAAGCGGTTTTTCTCCCCGGAGACCTTTTAGAGCGTAACAAGGGGAAAACCCAACCCCAAACAGACCTGCTTCCAGTTGGATTCCCCTGGGGATGGCAGCGGGGTCGAAAGCCAGCGGGATGTGTCCTCGGTACAAGTCGACCCCGCTCACACCACGGAGCAGGTGCTCGTACGGGGAGATGGGGTGGTGGTGGTCGGCCACAGGAGCATGTGGAGACTTGGAGTTGGTGAGCTCTCTCGATGTGGGGGTGATCTTTCTGTCCTGGGACCGGCAGTGATGCTCCCTGCAGCGGGCAGAAGGAAATGAGTCAGAGATCGAGGGCTGCAGCCAAGCTGTGTCCCCAGGGGATGCTCGCAGCTACGCTGAACTTGAGGGACCCTTCCCTCCTCCCTGCACTATTGTGCCCCAAGGCTGAGGCGGGTCAAGCCCAGGAGGAAAAGCCCAAATCATCCCTCCATTGCAAAGCATCGATGCCGGGCAGTCTGTGAGCTCATCCTGGCCTGCACAGTGGAGCCTGGCTGCCACGCTCCTCAGCATGAGGTCACCACCACCCGGGACAGCCGAGGACCCCAAAACACCCGATGATGGTGACAGAACACAGGTCAGAGTGCTGGAGCACCAGTCACCCTCTGGAGCCCTAAATTCTTTCCCAGCGCACGCAGGGCAGGCTGGATCGTGTCAGGGACTTCTCAGATAAACTGGAAGAGGGAGATTGAGATGGGACATCAGGAAGAAATCCTTCCTGGAGAGGATGGGAAGGCACTGGGACAGGTTGCCCAGAGAAGCTGTGGATGCCCCATCCCTGGGAGTGCCCAAGGCCAGGCTGGATGAGGCTTGGAGCAACCTGGTCTAGTGGAGGGTGTCCCTGCCCATGGCAGGGGGTGGGGCTGGGTGGGCTTTAACGTCCCTTTCCACCCAAACCAGTCTGTGATTCTGTGACAGGGTCCCAGAGACTGGCTCCAGCACTGAATCTGCCCCCAGACATGCCATGAAGCAGGAGGGTTTGTGCTCTGGATTCAGCATCTCTCACCAGACCGAGCCCAGCCCAGCCCTGGATGGAGCATCACCAGACACACGCCTGCTCCCCAGCAGCCCAAGGTCTGGCTCCGAGGCAGATGATGTATGCTGGGGGGCACGGGCAGACGACAGATCCCAAAGTCCAGCTGCGCTGCCCGGATCCACCGGCTCAGATAGGATTAGGTACTCCTAGAGGTGAGGCACTCTGATGCCCAGGTGACAGATGAGGCATAAACACACGCTGTGGTTGGTGATAAATGTGGAGATCCCCCCTGGTGCCTACAGAAACCAGGGTGCCCTGGGCCAGCGCTGGGAGAGGAAGATGCTTTCAACACACCACCAGCTTCACCTGCCACGGTCTAGTCTCCCTTCGGCCACCCTGGTGCAGGCGAGGGGTGCCCTCGCTGGAACGTGTCAGCATGCCAAGGAAGGGAGAGCCCCAGCCCTCCCCGCAGCTGCCCTGGCGCTGTGAGTCACCCGTGGCTGCGGGCAAGAGTGGGTGCAGAGTGCTGGGGAGAACGGGTTGGACGGGCACCAGCCGGGAGCAGCTCGGGCAGGTGGGATCAGCAGCCACTTCCTGAAAGCTTAGTGTCAAATAAAAGGTTTGCCATGTACCTTCGTGCTGCCGTGGCGTGGACTCCCGTGTAGAGACCGGAGATCCTCGGTGCAGGTGGCTGCCGAAAGCTGTGCCGTGCCCTGCCTGGTGGTCCTCGTAGGCGAGGGCACTTTGGTGGGGCTTGCCCGGCTCGGGTACGATCACAGGAGCCCCTCTGGCAATGGAGCCACCTGAGTTGGTCACTGGGCTTGGCCTGTTTTTCAGGCTCTCCTCGTAAGCTCTCTCCAGATTCCTTGGGTCTTGGATGACGTCCAGCGAGTGCACAGAGTGAAAAGTCCTGCTGGGACTGCCGATGATGGACCGCACGTCGTGCTTTTTGGTACTCGAGGAGGAAGAGCCACTGTCATACTTCAGTGGGGTGCCCTGGGGACAGAAGGCAGAGGGGACATCAGAGGGATGGAGAGCAGAAGGGGATGCAGCGACGGCAGCACATGGAATCTCAACAGCACCCGTGCTTCCCCGTTTGGTGGGCCAGTACACCAGGACAAATGGCAACAGCCGTCAGCAAAGCAGAGATAACAGCTTCCCTGGGGATGACTGAACACCTCCCTGCCCACAGGAAGCAGGACTGAATTCCTTGGTTTGCTTTGCTGTGTGCGCAGCTTTTGCTTTACCTATTACACCCACGAGCTTTCTCACGTTTACTCTCCCGACTCTCCCCATCCCGCCGGGGGGAGTGAGCGGGCGGCTGCGTGGTGCTCAGCTGCCAGCTGGGGTTAAACCACAGCACTCCGCGGGGCGTGGGGCAGGGTGGAGTGCCCATCTCACACGTCTTCTGCTCCAACAAGACGATGGTGAGTCAGCGCCGAAGGCTGGCTATGCCCATCACGCCTCTCCTACACAGACTGTGAAATGAGGTGGGACTACGAGGTGCCATGGGAACCCTCCAAATATTTGGAGTCCAACAAGAGACAGCATGCCCCATTTCTCCCTAACTACTGGCCTTGCTGGGTTGACGCTTGCCCATAAAGGGAGGAGACCAAGATTACGCACACACGGCCGCAACTCCGAAGGCACCGAGTTGACTCCAGCCTTGAGTAAAAGCCAGATCCCCTTCCATGACCAGGTGTGGATGAGCATCACCTTCTTAACGTGCCAGAGGGTGCTGAGCTCCCTTCCCTGGGCTTTGTATTTGTCCACTGGGGTGGATCATATGGTTTGGGTTGGGAGGGACTTCTAAAGATCAAAGGATGGGCAAGGGCAGGCTGTACCCAAGCAGAACCCCAGTTCCAGCAGCGATGTGTTCACAATCTAATGCCCTGTTTCCTCTCCTCCTGCCTGGGGAAGGGTCCCCAGGCTCCGTGGGGGAGGCTCTGTGCAAGGGCTGAGGAGGACCAACCTCACCCCCTGTTCACCCCACTCACCTGCGTGATGGAACCTTCCTTCAAAGGTCTCGTCAGAGAGATGTCTGGCGTCCGCCTCAGCTCCTCCCGGGGAATCTCATGGATTGATCTTCCCGCTTCCTTCACCGTGGCCACTAGGCCTTCATGGGCTGGTTTCATTTTCAGGGGAGTAAGGCCCTCATGAGACCTGACCTTGTAGGCATCGGATAAGTCCCTTGGTGGAGTGTTTTCCCTCTTGAGCTGTTTGGCTTCTCTCCTGAGGTAGTCCTCATGGGCCTCCACATAGGACCGAGGTATTCCTGCGACCCCCAAGCAGACAGAGCCGAGGGTGATTCCCCAGCCAGGCACTGGCTCCCAGTCCCTGTGGGGATGCTCGCTCCAAGGGGGTGTCTAGTTAACACACATACCTCGAGGACCAGTACCCAGCTGAGCACATAGAGCAGCTACATCACTAACGCAGTGGGACCCCCTCACACCTACCCCCGCTTTCTGGACCCCATTTACACCAGTTTCAACCTGCCTTCCTGCGAATTCTACCCCTGACTTTGGCAAGAGCTTAGGTTGGCAGAAGCTGAGCAAGACTGAAAATCTCGCTGCAGAGATCTGCAGCTGGACTCTGGTGCCTCCCGTGTTTCCTCCTGCCCTAGCCTGGCACAAACAAGGGGCCACGCGTGTGGGAGACCTCCCCATGTGACCTCTGGCTGTGGCTGTCCCGCTGGCAGGCTTTACCTTGTGTAATTGAGCCCCGCATGTGATGCTGCTCCTTCAGGTTATGGGGACTGTGTCGGTCCGGAGGGATTGCTCGACCCATGAGACCTAGAACAGATCCAAGGGGGAAAGATGGGCTGAGACACAGGAGTTCATTTACAGTGAACACACAACAGTGTTACCAGGGGCTCCTGGGACAAGGAAAAACATCAACAATGTCCAAGTTCCTTGATTTCCCTTTTTTGAAACCGTGATTCCTTACTCTGTAACCCTGAAACTGGTTTATCAGGACAGAAACCAAAGGCAAATGGGCCAGCGTGTCCGTGCCGGTCAGACGCTGGCCTGTTGGGATGTGCTGCAGGGTACATGGCCCAAACACAGGCACGGGAAGGTGTGTCACGTAGACAAGAGACAACACAGGGTCTCTGTGGGTGTTTAAGGACAGAGCACGGGCCAAAGGTTTCACCCAGACCCACCTTCGATGCTGGCGGATAAGGTGTCCCGGGCTGATAAGCCCCGGCTGATCCTCCCCTCCATCATATCGTAGGTCCGCTTGGTTCCCGTGGTCTCGTGCGAAGCTCCCGAGCTCCGGCTGTCGTCTTTGGGACACTGAGAAGCAGCAACTCCACCTGGGGAAGGGAACATGGAGCAGTGTTGTGAGGAGCACAACGCTTGAGGGACAGCCGACACCAGCCAAGGGACAGTGCCTGCGTGCGCTGCGGAAAGGTCAGATCCCGTCCCAGCATCAGCCGCCACTCCACAGCGCCAGGAACATTGCCCGAGGTTGGCTTCCAAGAAATTCAGCGGGTGTTTTCTCCCCTCCCTGCCTGCCTCAGACTCCAGATCTCCTCCCGCACGGGTAGGAGCATCCGCCCTGTCGTGTCCCGCTCCCTCCCTCCCCGGAGCCGGCACGGCGCTGGCGTGAGCAGCTGCGCTTCCACTGAGGCTGGATTTTTATTTTTTTCCCCGTTTGTTTTGATTTTCGCTAGACACCTACTGTTCAGGATCTTGGCCAGCCTAACATTTGCCGAGACACTCCCTGGGTGAGAAAAATCAGGGAAAAGGAGGGGGGAGAGGCAAAGCTGAAAACAATTCCTCGGGAACAGCGACGAGTGCGCGTAAGGATTAGGCGGGATGGCGAGAAGTCCCATGCAGGACTGATGGAACAAGCACCGACCAGCTCCTCATCCAAACCCAGAGCAGATTCTTCCGTGAACCGAAGAATCACGGAAGCCCATCACGGGCGAGCTGTGAATTTAGCCCTGGTCCTCCTGTTCGTGGGCAGAGGAGGCGGTTGTACAATTAGGGAAAACGGAGGAGACAAAAACATTCATTCCATCGCGGACAATCAGGAACAGAAGTCCCCCTCGGCAAAACCAGCAATTAATAAAATGGGATTATTACAACTTCACGCCCACTGTCGGTTCCCGCAATCTGCACCCACTCAATCCAAGCGTTTGGGGCTGCGTGAAGGGAAACAAGAGGGGGATCTGTCCCCGAGCCTTCTCTTCAGATTCATTCCACGGGATAAATCCGGGGGTGGCGCTGAGAAACAGCCAAGCCCCTCGCAGCGATGTGCCTGCACCCTGTCATCACGGCACAGCTGGTGCCTTCTGCAGAAGGGGACGCGCTCCCGGGCACCCTTTGTGCCGCCGGGAAGCAGGGGGAGGGTGCGAGGGGAAGAGAGGCTCAACAGAAAGAAAAATCACTCCAAGCCTACGTCCCCCGACTTGCAGAAGCCATCCGCAATCATATGCGGAATGAGAATACCCAATCTAGCACAATTCAGCTTGCACATGCTACAGGATCTCGCCTCATTATGGCTCTTTTATTTTAAGCACCCTCATGACACTAAAGAATTTGCAATTTTTTTTTTCCCCCTGCTTGCCAAAATTCATAATTACCAACCATTTCAGTTTTCTTATTTAATTTTTGTTTTTAACTCTTCCGCTCCGGGCCGCGAAGCCTCGCCGGGCTTGGGTGGGGGAAGGAGAGCGGCAGCGGGCGAGATCACTCGGGATGCGATAAGCATCATCAAGCATGTAGAAGGCTGCCGTGGAGAGGAAGAAATTAATTCCTCATCCATGCCCACGGCGGGGGTAGGATGCGAGGCAATGGGCTCAGGATGCAGCCGGGGAGATGGGATAACACTGGTGGGGGTGTGTGATGGGGCAGGGTCTCCGCTGCCTGGAGCGGGATCCCAGCTCCGAGCAGGGGCAGCCCTTGCTGCCGGAGCCTTCCCTGTCTCTCCCCCGGTGGCACCATTTTTGAGATCGGCCTCGTTCGACTCCAAGCCCGGAAAAAAAGAAGAGATTAAAATAGCTTCTTGCACAAACAAGTCCCAAAATGCTTCCTGCTCCATGCCCTGCCAACTGTCCCAAAGGGCACCCAGACACAAGTCTCCCGCAGTGACACTTCGCAACTGGGCGAGAGGTGACTGCGCGCAGGCAAGCGTGGGACAAGGCAGTCCCACACAGCAGGCGAGAGGCACGGAGCTCTGTCCTGAAACCCCAGGGCACACCCTAAGGTGCCATCGGGGAGTTGTCACCTCCTCCCCAGCAACCTGCACGTGAGGGCAAGGGAGGGGGCTTCTCCTCTTCTCCTGTGGGGACAGGCTGGGAGAGTTGGGGTGTTCAGCCTGGAGAAGGGAAGGCTCCGGGGAGACCTTAGAGCACCTTCCAGTGCCTGGGGGGGCTACAGCAAAGCTGGGGGGGACTTTTGTCAAGGGCAGGGACTGACAGGACAAGGGGTAACAGGGTTAAATGGAAAGAGGGAGATGGAGATGGGACATCAGGAAGGAATTCTTCCTGCAGAGGGTGGGGGGGCACTGGGACAGGTTGCCCAGAGAAGCTGTGGATGCCCCATCCCTGG
>NW_010240786.1:12636-14024 GCF_000690775.1 Eurypyga helias | reverse complement strand
GGTGGGTCTTTAGCGTCCCTTTCCCCCCAAACCAGTCTGTGATTCCCTGATTCTGCAGGACCCTTCTGCCTGCAGGACTGGTGACAGGGCCTGGGCTGCCAGGCAGGCTAAAAGGGATGCTTTGCCCTGGGAAGGGCTGCAGCCGCCGTGGGGAGAGGGCAGGCGGTTCAGGCAGCACAGCAGCCGACCAGAGATACCTGTGAGTGCAGCTGAGGTCAGGATGTGCCCCTCAGCCATCCCCAAACTCAACCGAGAAGTGACACACGAGGACACAGGCCAGCGCGCACGCCGGTCCGTCACCCCGGGAGGACTTGGAACTGCGGTGTCTGTAGCTCAGCTCTGCAGGCGAGGGGCGCCCAGCCCATCGTGGAGGGCAGAGACCCCAACCACAGCCCCATTGTGCCCCTGTGCTCTGGCAAAGCCACCTCCAAGGTGAGATAACCCCACGGGACAGAGGGAAACCCAGCTGGGTTGTGGACAAGGAGGCGCGGGAAGGGAGGGAAATGACGCTGGAAGACTTTCCCTAAATAGCTCCTGACTCCCAGCCGTGGCGGCACAACCCCCTGCCATAAAAAGGCAGAGGATCACGACTCACCCTCGTAGGACAGCACGTGGCCTTTCTTCCCTTCGTAGATGACATGGCCTTTGGGCATGGCATCCTCCCTCGCCTTCTCTGCTCTGCTGGGGCTGTCTTCTCCGATTATCCGGGTGATGGTTCCTTTGTACAGCACTTCTGCCGGGGTGCCCTTGGAAAGCCACCAAGATCCATATTTAACAGCGTCACAAGCAATTAAGGGAGCGCGCGCAGGGGGACAGGCTGTTCCCCACGGGAGCTGAGCGTCTGGCCTCCGCTTCCTGGTGCGGCCAACGGCGAGGGACCTGCAGCTTAATTATTGATAAGGACGATAACGAGGAGCGGTAAAAAGGTAGGTGATCTGCACAAGGCTGCTGGGAAGAGGCTGGGGGGAGGACAGAGCTGACCTCCAGAGTGCAACTCCATTGCCCTGCATGATTCAGAGGAAGCTACCCAGCTCACTTCCACCCCACAGGTTTGGGGGGACAGGGTGGTGCCCCCCTCGGGACCCCTCGGTGATGGCAGGGACTGCCTACACGTTAGCTCTTCCCTGCAGCCTGTTTTCCAAGCCTGGTACAGGAGCCATGGAGATAGAATCATAGAATGGTTTGGGTTGGAAGGGACCTTAGGAGAGCTGCCTGTGTGCGGGAGATGGCGGGTGTCAGCAGGAGCGGTCCGGCAGCAGGTCGGGAAGCGAAGCCTGTGGTTAGCTATCCAACAGTTGGGATCAGGCTCCTCACACAAGCTGGTGTGAACTGAGACCTCTGCTTCCCTGGAAGCACCCACGGACACCGCTGACAGTCACCTGCACCTC